>NC_030809.1:33502311-33805341 GCF_001704415.2 Capra hircus | reverse complement strand
CTCAGGTGTTCCAGAGTTCAGAGGGGATCAGACAAGAGTGACTTCAGAGGTGAAAAGCAGAGCTCATGCAAAACAGTTAAAGAAAATGAGATTATTTTACCTATAGGAAAAGGACAAAGGAGGAATACAATTCAAGCATGGCTTGACTTACTGATGGCTTATGGTGAAGTGTTCACAGATTCCTGATCTCTGAAGAAGATGATGGAGCTTCAGGACCAAACACCAGACTTGATCACTCAAGAGCATTTGTATAGCAGAGTTTTATTAAAGTGAAAAGGAACTGAGAAAGCTTCTGACATAGACATCAGAAGGGGGACGAAGAGTGCCCCCCTCGCTAGTATAAGCAAGGGAGTTATATACTTTTTTAACTGGTTATTACAATAAATCAAAAGAATGTCTCAAGGTTGTAAAGATCTTACTAGACCCACGCCCACAGTTTACATTTTAAGATGACAGGATTAGAATCAACAGTCTAGTTCACTCAGTCCTGTCAGACTCTTTGTGAACCCATGGACCACAGCACTCCAGGCCTCCCTGTCCATCACCAACTCCCGGAGTTTACTCGAACTCATCTCCATTGAGTTGGTGATGCCACTCAACCATCTCATCCTCTGTCTTCCCCTTATTCTTCCTGCCTTCAATCTTTCCCAGCATCAGGGTCTTTTCCAATGAGTCAGCTCTCCACATCAGGTGGCCAAAGTATTAGAGTTTCAGCTTCAATATCAGTCCTTCCAATGAACACTCAGGACTGATCTCCTTTAGGAGAACTAACAGTAGAAAAATCTTACCAGACCCATTCCCATAATATGTATTCTAAAATAACAGGATTAGACAGAAGGTTTTTAGGAAGGAGAAACTGTCCTCAAGCAGGATACATTGTTGTTGTATAATCCTTAGTGCAGAGTTTAAACTGAGTTGTTTGTTGTAAAATCATCAGTTCTGGGCTTAAAGAAAAAAAAAATGTTTTATGTGACTAAGACTAAGAAATGTAGAGAGAAAAAAAAGACATGTGTCCTTTCCTCCTCCTCCAAACCCCAGACTTCTTATCAACCTGCCTAGGAATTGACTCTCTCAATACTATATAAAGTATGGAAGACAGCTATTACGATTTGAACCAGGGATTTAAATGTAGTTCCAACAGAGCTAAAATTAAAATTCAGTCAATTCAGTCATTCAGTCATGTCCAACTCTTTGTGAACCCATGGACTGCAGCATGACAGGCCTCCCTGTCCCTCATTATCATCTCCTGGAGTTTACTCAAACTCATGTCCATTGAGTCAATGATGCCATCCAAACATCTCATCCTCTGTCATCCCCTTCTCCTGCCCTCAATCCTTCCCAGCATAAGAGTCTTTCCCAATGAACTGGCTCTTTGCATCAGGTGGCCAAAGTATTGGCGTTTCAGCATCAGTCCTTCCATTGAATATTCTGGACTTATTTCCTTTAGGATGAACTGGTTGGATAGCCTCACAGTCCAAGGGACTCTCAAGAGATTTCTCCAACGCCACAGTTCAAAAGCATCAATTCTTTGGTGCTCAGCTTTCGTTATAGTTCAAGTCTCATATCCATACATGACTACTGGAAAATAGTCCCATAGTTTCAGTCAGTTCAGTTCAGTCGCTCAGTTGTGTCCAACTCTTTGCGACCCCATGAATCGCAGCACGCCAGGCCTCCCTGTCCATCACCAACTCCCGGAGTCCACCCAAACCCATTTCCCATTGAGTCGGTGATGCCATCCAACCATCTTATCCTCTGTCATCCCTTTTTCCTCCTGCCCTCAATCTTTCCCCGCATCAGAGTCTTTTCCAATGAGTCAGCTCTTCGCATTAGGTGGCCAAATTATTGAAGTTTCAGCTTCAACATCAGTCCTTCCAATGAACACCCAGGACTGATCTCCTTTAGGATGGACTGGTTGGATGTCCTTGCAGCCCAAGGGATTCTCAAGAGTCTTCTCCAACACCACAATTCAAAAGCATCAATTCTTCTGCACTCAGCTTTCTTTATAGTCCAACTCTCATATCCATACATGACCACTGGAAAAACAATAGCCTTGACTAAACGGACCTTTGTTGGCAAAGTAATGTCTCTGCTTTTTAATATGCTGTCTAGGTTGGTGATAACTTTCCTTCCAAGGAGTAAGTGTCTTTTAACTTCATGGCTGCAGTCACCATCTGCAGTGATTTTGGAGCCCAGAAAAATAAAGTCAACCACTGTTTCCACTGTTTCCTCATCTATTTGCCATTAAGTGATGGGACCATGATCTTCATTTTCTGAATGTTGAGATTTAAGCCAACTTTTCTGACTTAAAAAAAAGTCCCATAATTTAGCCCCAGGTAAATAACAGAGAGGGAACAGTGCTCCACACATCAACAGAAAATTGGATTAAAGATTTACTAAGCATGGCCCTGCCCATCAGAACAAGACCTAGTTTCCCCCTCAGTCAGTCTCTCCCATCAGGAAACTTCCATAAGCCTTTTATCCTTCCCCATCAGAGGGAAGACAGAATGAAAACCACAATCACAGAAAACTAATCATTCTGATCACATGGACCACAGCCTTTTCTAACTCAATGAAACTATGAGCAATGCCATATAAGGCCACCCAAGACGGATGGGTCATGGTGGAGAGTTCTGACAAAACATGGTCCACTGGAGAAGAGAATGGCAAACCACTTCAGTATTCTTGCCTTAAGAACCACATGAACTGTATGAAAAGGCAAAAAGATAGGACACCAAAAGATGAACTCCCCAGGTCAGTAGGTGCTCAATATGCTACTGGAGATCAGTGGAGAAATAACTCCAGAAAGAATGAAGAGACAGAGCCAAAGCAAAAACAATACCCAGTTGTGGATGTGACTGGTGATGGAAGTAAAGTCTGATGCTATAAAGAGCAATTTTGCATAGGAAGCTGGAATGTTAGACCTATGAAGCAAGGCAAATTGGAAGTGATCAAACAGGGGATGGCAAGAGTCGACATCCTAGGAATCAGCAAACTAAAATGGACTGGAATGGGTGGATTTAACTCAGATGACCATTATATCTACTACTGCAGGCAGGAATCCCTTAGAAGAAATGGAGTAGCCATCATAGTCAATAAAAGAGTCTGAAATTCAGTACTTGGATGCAGTCTCAAAAATGATAGAATGATCTCTGTTTGTTTGCAAGGCAAACCATTCAATATCACAATAATCCAAGTCTATGCCCCAACCAGTAATGCTGAAGAAGCTGAAGTTGAACGGTTCTATGAAGACCTACAAGACCTTCTAGAGCTAATACTCCCCAAAAGATGTCCTTTTCATTATAGGGGACTGGAAAGCAAAAGTAGGAAGTCAAGACATAACTGGAGTAACAGGCAAATTTGGCCTTGGAGTAGAGAATGAAGCAGGGCAAAGGCTAATAGAGTTTTGCCAAGAGAACACACTGGTCATAGCAAACAGCCTCTTCCAACAACACAAGAGAAGACTCTACACATGGACATTACCAGATGGCCAACACCGAAATCATTGATTATATTCTTTGCAGCCAAATATGGAGAAGCTCTATATTGTCAGTGAAAACAAGACCAGGAGCTGACTGTGGCTCAGATCATAAAGTCCTTATTGCTATATTCAGACTTAAATTGAAGAAAGTAGGGAAAAAACTAGACCATTCAGGAATGACCTAAATCAAATCCCTTAACAATTATGCAAATTAAACTTACTTTTAGTTTATATGAAGCAGGATGTATAATTCCTATGATATCTTCTTAACTAGACTTACAACGAAGGAAAACAAAAACTAGATATTCTTTAGTTATAATTACAGATTGACCAAAAGTTGTCTTTACAGTTGCTTGAAAGTAAAGATGTGCTGTGGGTGAGAATGGTCATGATGTGTAGTCAGTGCTTTTAACTTTCCCTTGCTTTAATCCAGAGCTTGATAAGGAAGTACAAGGCAAAAGACAAATGTTCCTGAGACACAGCCAGCTCATTTCCAGGAAATTCCTAGAAAACTTACTTGGGATAGCAGCCACAGACCCCAATGCTGATTGCTGTGTTGCATGTTGAATTATCAAGGGTTGAGATCCAGGCTGACTCAGGTTTGCTCCTCCAGTGATCCTAACAGTGCCAGTGATGAAATGGAATCCCAAAATTAAGCTGACCAGATTCACACAGCCAGGAAAATGGCAAGCTGAGAACCTCAGTCTACTGATACCAAAGATGGTGTTCTTTCTGTCATTCCACCTTTTCAAACTCTGGATTGTATGAATACACATGGCTAGCAAGAGAGTTGAATGTTTGGTTTTGCGGTGCTAAGTGGAACTCAAAGGTTAATAACAAAACAAGAAAATAGCTCCCTCTCCACTTCTCATTTTTTATCCTAAGGCCCTTTATCTCTTTATTGCTAAATACAAACTAATAATTATAAAATCTATAGGAAATTCCTAGTTCAAGGATTTATTTATTTATTTGTTTATATCTTAAGCTTTTAAAGTGTTTGATAGAACATTAAAGTGGCTTCCCTGGTAGCTCAGCTGGTAAAGAATCCACCTGCAATGCAGAAGACCCCAGTTCAATTCCTGGATTGGGAAGATCTGCTGGAGAAGAGATAGGCTACCTACTTTAGTATTCTTGGGCTTCCCTGGTGGCTCAGCTAGTAAAGAATCTATCTGTAGTGCTGGATACCTGGGTTCAATCCCTAGGTTGGAAAGATCCACTGGAGAAGGGAAAGGCTACTCACTCCAGTATTCTGGCCTGGAGAATTCCATGGACTGTATAGTTCATGGGGTTCCAAAGAGTCAGACATGACTGAGCGACTTTTATGTAGAACATTAAAGAGTATGAAAGAGAAAATATGAGAATTATTTATATCCTTTGCAAAGCTTGTATTTTTGAGATCTTATGGACCCTATTGTCAATCAGTTAGCTAAAAGCATGGGAAAGAGAGCATCTTGATGACTGTTTCTATAACTTTTTGCTGAACATCACCCACTTTGATGAACAGTAGTCTTGGACTCTTCATAAGAATCCGTCCTCAAATCAGGAAGCATTTATGTTCCTCTGCTGATATAACTATATATCTTATTTCACTCCAAAGAGATTCATTTTGTTATTGCAGATTTAATGTACTTAAAATGACTTGTAATAGCAGTAATCTTGCATTTCTAATTACAGTGTTTATTATTATGAAGAATTTAATATAAGTATATGGCAATTAGCAGTGTTCCCTTGAAGAAGGCTGAAAATAATTTGTCTCAATCTGGAGATTTTCTGAGATCCTTTCTATGTGAACACTAATTCCATTGCCCTAACAATACCACTGTATGAAGGAGCTCTAGGGATTTATAAAGGTTAAAGAGATATTCACAGCAGGAGAGTGACAGAGCATGTACAAGAAACCTAAATTCTGCAGCCATTTAACAAGATTTTTCCCCATTAAATCACCATAGCATAAAATCAGATATGTAAAATCACTTCATTACACTTATTTTTCAACTAGAGTTTATATATTTTAGAAGTGCTTGGGAAAAACTTCAAATTTCTTTTCTTATACCCTACTATATTTGAAATCCTGTAAGAATTTCTAATTACATATTGATGATTTCCATTTTTGATGGATAATTTACATATAGAGCTTTTAAAAACATCAATCTTATAAAATAATCTACTGAATGAGCAAAGTTACTTATCCATTAGCTCATCCTGCATGACTAAATGGATTGCTTTTCTTAATTAACTTGGCACTCCTCAGTGTATGAAGAAGCAAACAATAATGGTTTTTTTTTAGAAAAATTTGATTTTCAAGACTTTCTCAATTTTAACCTACCAAAAATGAAACAAATATCTGTGGAAAAAGTAATTACTTTTCTCCTTCTTTAACTTCTTAATTAACTTTTAATCCATGCTGTTATATACAGGGAGCATCTCTTAATACTAAATGTGTCTAAACTGTAGGAGACAGAGATTTAAATGATTTAGATAAACATCTGCCTAGCACAGAGGCATAAAAATTGCAAAATTAGGATATGGGTGGCTGAGTGCCAGTAGCAATTGCCAGAAAAAGAAAGATACTACCTTAATTAAAAAAATAAAAATATATATGTTGCCTGCCAGCAAAGCAACTTAATATATGCCTTCTAACCACACATTCTTACTTTGAGCACATTTCTTGGTCTGTCCTCAGTAAAATTAAAAAGAAAACAAAGCAAAATTATGAATTAGAAATTATAGAAAAGCAATTATGTAATCATTAATGAAAGACATGTATTAATAGAGAAAAATCTAAGTGGACAGTTCAATATGATGTGAAGCACTATTGTTTTTTTTAATTGGAGTGGAGTCTGTCAACAGCAATTTAAAATAATCAGTTCACTGATATGATCCCTGGTACTGTTGAGATAATTACTATACTTATATACTTATATCTACTAATTCCATTTATTAAATGGAGTACAGAGGGGCAAATCAAAACAGGAATCTTTGACTCCTAAACCTGTTGTACTCTATGTACATAGTTTGTCTTCTAATTACTGAAAAAACATGACACAAATCCTTATATGTATGCATATTCAGTTAACAAAAATATCTTGAATATTTTTATTCATGCTTTAATGTACATGCATGCTTAGTCTTGTCCAACTCTTTGCAACCCCATAGACTGTAGCCCCCGAGACTTCTCTCTCCATGGGATTTTCCAGGAAAGAATACTGGAGTAGAATACTGGTGGCCGTTTCCTCCTCCAGAGGATCTCCCTGACCCAGGGATTGAACCAACTTTTCCTGTGGCTCCTGCATTGGCAGAGGGATTCTTTACCACTGAGCTACCTGGGAAGCACATTTTTGTAAAAGACACAGTACGAAGAGTACACATATGCATAGACACACACACACACACATACACACACACACACACACACACACAAGTGCAAGCATTTATATTCCCTATTGTCTCCAAATTCCACTAAGTAAAGGAAGAAAAGTAAACATGTGACTCTATTCATGGAAATACTGAGAAGAGTAGATGGGGAGACATTATAGACCAGAGGTTTCTATGAACTTCTGAAACCAAAAGGTCAGTTCAGTTCAGTTCACTCACTCAGTCGTGTCCAACTCTTTGTGACCCCATGAATTGCAGCACTCCAGGCCTCCCTGTCCATCACCAACTCCCGGAGTTCACTCAGACTCACGTCCATCGAGTCAGTGATGCCATCCAGCATCTCATCCTCTGTCATCCCCTTCTCCTCCTGCCCCCAGTCCCTCCCAGCATCAGAGTCTTTTCCAATGAGTCAACTCTTCGCATGAGGTGGCCAAAGTACAGGAGTTTCAGCTTTAGCATCCTTCCTTCCAAAGAAATCCCAGGGCTGATCTCCTTCAGAATGGACTGGTTGGATCTCCTTGCTATCCAAGGGACTCTCATGAGTTTTCTCCAACACCACAGTTCCAAAGCATCAATTCTTTGGTGCTCAGCCTTCTTCACGGTCCAACTCTCACATCCATACATGACCACTGGAAAAACCATAGCCTTGACTAGACGGACCTTAGTCAGCAAAGTGATGTCTCTGCTTTTGAATATGCTATCTAGGTTGGTCATAACTTTTCTTCCAAGGAGGTCAGTAGGTTTTATTAACGTGGATAACTCAAGTTAAGGAAACTCCAGGAGACTGCTGTAATGTATTGAGAGATTAATGGATTTTCAGTTGGTTATAGGATTTGAGGATTGTAGTCCTTTTCTCTAATCTCTATGTGTTGTCTACCATCTTCTTGCTTTGGTAGCTTATTTAAAATCTACCAGTATAATTTTCATATATTTTAAAATATTCTGTTTTTTATGTGGATCTTTCTTTGGAATGTCACAAAAAATATTTTTATATGTACCCCGATCAGAAGCATCAAGATTTTGTTTTAGTTCATGGATTAGTCTATTATTTGTTTATTCTCTGATTTCCATTTCTTCGTCGCCTTCTGAAATACTTACTGTTGGTATATCTTTAGGATCTGTTCTCTAGTTCTTTTATCTTTCCCTTATGCTCCTTATATTCCTGCATTTCCTCTCTCTATTTTGAGTTATTTCTTCCACTTAATCTTATCATTACAAATAGGGTTTTGAGCTCTAGCTGGTCTTTTATCTTTTTAGTTCCACTATTATATTTTTTAAGTTATGAATCAGGATTTAGTTATAGAATAATTTCTAACTGTATTCCCTTGATTATCCTCATTCATTTTATGTTAATGACTTTTTTGACTCAGCAATTTTGCTTTATTGGGAAATATTACTTATGCAATTTTGCCTCACAATTTTACAAGTTACTAATACCCTTTAGTAGATATAATGGTCATCTGAGTTAAATTCACCTATTCCAGTCCATTTTAGCTCGCTGATTCCTAGAATGTCAACGTTCACTCTTGCCATCTCCTGTTTGACCACTTCCAATTTGCCTTGATTCATGGACCTAACATTCCAGGTTCCTATGCAATATTGCTCTTTACAGCATCAGACCTTGCTTCTATCACCAGTCACATCTACCACTGGGTATTGTTTTTGCTTTGGCTCCATCCATTCATTCCTTCTGGAGTTATTTCTCCACTGATCTCCAGTAGTATATTGGGCATCTACTGACTTGGGGAGTTCCTCTTTCCGTATCCTATCATTTTACCTTTTCATACTGTTCATTGGTTCTCAAGGCAAGAATACTGAAGTGGTTTGCCATTCCCTTCTCCAGTGGACCACATTCTGTCAGAATGTGGAATGCAAAAGTAGGAAGTCAAGAATCACCTGGAGTAACAGGCAAATTTGGCCTGGAAAACGGAGTGAGGCAGGGCAAAGAGTAATAGAGTTTTGCCAAGAAAATGCACTTGTCATAGAAAACACCCTCTTCCAACAACACAAGAGAAGACTCTACACATGGACATCACCAGATGGTCAACACCGAAATCAGATTGATTATATTTTTTGCAGCCAAAGATGGAGAAGCTCTATTCAGTCAACAAAAACAAGACCAGGAGCTGACTGTGGCACAGATCATGAACTCCTTATTGCGAAATTCAGACTTAAATTGAAGAAAGTAGGGAAAACCACTAGAACATTCAGGTATAACCTTAAACAAATCCCTTATGATTATACAGTGGAAGTGAGAAATAGATTTAAAAGACTAGATCTGATAGAGTGCCTGATGAACTATGGACTGAGGTTCGTGACATTGTACAGGAGACAGGGATCAAGACCATCCCCATGGAAAAGAAATGCAAAAAAGCAAAATGGCTGTCTGGGGAGACCTTACAAATAGCTGTGCAAAGAAGAGAAGTGAAAAGCAAAGGAGAAAAGGAAAGATATAAGCATCTGAATGCAGAGTTCCAAAGAAGAGCAAGAAGAGATAAGAAAGCCTTCCTCAGGGATCATTGCAAAGAAATAGAGGAAAAGAACAGAATGGGAAAGACTAGAGATCTCTTCAAGAAAATTAGAGCTACCAAGGGAACATTTCATGCAAAGATGGGCTGGATAAAGGACAGGAATGGTATGGACTTAACAGAAGCAGAAGATATTAAGAAGAAGTAGCAAGAATACACAGAAGAACTGTACAAAAAAAGATCTTCATGACCCAGATAATCACAATGGTGTGATCACTCACCTAGAGCCAGACATCCTGGAATGTGAATTCAAGTGGGCGTTAGAAAGCATCACTATGAACAAAGCTAGTGGAGGTGATGGAATTCCAGTTGAGCTATTTCAAATCCTGAAAGATGATGCTGTAAAAGTGCTGCACTCAATATGCCAGCAAATTTGGAAAACTCAGCAGTGGCCAAAGGACTGGAAAAGGTCAGTGTTCATTCCAATTCCAAAGAAAGGCAATGTCAGAGAATGTTCTAACTACCGCACAATTGCACTCATCTCACATGCTAGTAAAGTAATGCTCAAAATTCTCCAAGACAGGCTTCAGCAATATGTGAACCGTGAACTTCCAGATATTCAAGCTGTTTTAGAAAAGGCAGAGGAACCAGAGATCAAATTGCCAACATCTGCTGGATCATGGAAAAAGCAAGAGAGTTCCAGAAAAACCTTTATTTCTGCTTTATTGACTATGCCAATGCCTTTGACTGTGTGGATCACAATAAACTGTGGAAAATTCTTAAAGAGATGGGAATACCCGATCGCCTGACCTGCCTCTTGAGAAACCTATATGCAGGTCAGGAAGCAACAGTTAGAACTGGACATGGAACAACAGACTGGTTCCAAATAGGAAAAAGAGTAAGTCAAGGCAATATTGTCACCCTGCTTATTTAACTTATATGCAGAGTACATCATGAGAACACTGAGCTGTAAGGAGCACAAGCTGGAATCAAGATTGCCAGGAGAAATATAAATACCCTCAGATAAGCAGATGACACCACCCGTATGGCAGAAAGTGAAGAAATAAAGAGCCTCTTGATGAAAGTGAAAGAAGAGAGTGAAAAAGTTGGCTTAAAAGTTAACATTCAGAAAATGAAGATCATGGCATCCGGTCCCATCACTTCATGGGAAATAGATGGGGAAACAGTGGAAATAGTGTTAGACTTTATTTTGGGTTGCTCCAAAATCACTGCAGATGGTGACTGCAGCCATGAAATTAAAAGACGCTTACTCCTTGGAAGAAAAGTTATGACCAACCTAGATAGCATATTCAGAAAGAGAGACATTACTTTGGTAACAAAGGTCCATCTAGTCAAGGCTATGATTTTTCCAGTAGTCATGTATGGATGTGAGAGTTGGACTGTGAAGAAAGCTGAACGCTGACGAATTGATGCTTTTGAACTGTGGTGTTGGAGAAGACTCTTGAGAGTCCCTTGGACTGCAAGGAGATCCAGCCATTTCAATCTAAAGGAGATCACTCCTGAGTGTTCTTTGGAAGGACTGGTGCTAAAGGTGAAACTCCAGTACTTTGGCCACCTCATGCGAAGAGTTGACTCATTGGAAAAGACTGTGATGCTGGGAGGGATTGGGGGCAGGAGGAGAAGGGGACGACAGAGGATGAGATGGCTGGATGGCATCACTGACTCTATGGACGTGAGTCTGAGTGAACTCTTGGAGTTGGTGATGGACAGGGAGGCCTGGTGTGCTGCAATTCATGGGGTCGCAAAGAGTTAGACATGACTGAGCGACTGAACTGAACTGAACTGCAAAGCTTTTAAGTATTTTTTTCTTCACCTACTTTTTACTGTATGTATCCTAGGCCTTCATAGATATTGGGAGATAATGGGTTTAGAGCCATGGCAAATTTTCAGAGTAAAATGGTTAAATAAAGTCGAAGGCACAATAATTTTTGCTGTTGTATTTAGGTTGCATTATGTGTCAGAAGGGTCGGTCTTCCCTGAAGCATGGGAGTGCAGCTTCACTTGTTGTTTTACCTGGGTATAAATGAAAGCCCTCCATCAGTCATAGGAACTTGGGGCACATAGCTCCTAATGCAGGTGTGTATAGGTTGACTGCCCTTCCTTCAAGTCTAAGAGAGTGACTGGGATAAGGCAGCCATTCAAAAGAACACAAAGCCAGTGTATCCTCTCATCAATAAAATTTTCAGGCTTCTTTTAATTGATTGTCTTTAATGAGATTTTTTTTCTACCCCATCCTCAGAATATTAGATGCATCTTCCAATATCAACAGCTTCCATAACCTGGGTTCACAATTGCTTCAGAGAGGAAGAAGAAATAAGGGGGCTAGCGTGAGAGGTTAAGTTCATGTTCTTTCTTTTGAAAAGAAAGAGGTAAAAATACTTTTGAAAAGAAAGAGGCAATAGTATCATTAATTATGGAAAATGTGATTGTTTACCTTTAAAAACAAAGAGAATAAACTGAAATGCCTTTTGAAAATAATAAGAGAATTCAGTAAGAGGGTGATTTACTAAATGTCCTCAAATCAAACATAAAACACACAAAAAATAACAAAAGAAAGAGAACCATGTATAATAACAAACCATAAAATTTTTAGAATGCAATTAGTAGGTGATACATAATACTTATAATAAAACTATAGCATTTTCTTGGGGAACAGAAAGGCTTCTATAAATGGAAAAGTTTTCAATTTCAGTGAAATATTTAACATTGTAAAATATAAAGTGTTAAATGTTTAGCATTGTAAAGAGGGCAGATCTCTCAAAAATATCTTTTTGAAATAAGAAAAAATCTCTTCAAAATTCTATCCAGAAAGAATTTTGAACATTTGAAATTGAAATTAAACATTTGAAATTTTTGAGGGACAGGAATAAGGCAGATTTAGAAAGATAAAATATAAAGTGAATCTCTAGTACATGATGTATTACACATGAAAAGAGTCAGAAAATTCTTCCCAGAAATAAAGTATAAAACTCTTGACAGTTAAAATGTAATGTAGGTGAAGAAATATATGACAGAAACAATGATTTTCAGGATACTGGACATCAGGAAATGAGGAACTGTGATACTTGAGTGATGGGAAACAAATGACAAGGGTGCCATGGGGCTTACTTCTCAAGGGAGTTTTCAGGCAGTGGCACATGAGCCAAAGACCTGAGAAGGACGAGTTGAAAGTCCAGGTAAGCCTAGATGGCTAGAGTTTGCGGGGCGAAGTTCTGGAGAGACGAGTACTTCACCAGAGAACTTTGAAGATCTTCAAAAGGAACCCCTGGGGCATTTAGCAGTGTAATGAACAACATGTGTGAGGCATATACCTGAGTCCAGAAAGGAACCATAAAAACGTTAGAGGAAACAATGTCTAAAGATTCCATGGTGTTGAGAATCTGTGCCTATTCCAACCAGACACATTGAAAAAACTCATAGTTCACAGGGTGTTGACTTGAGCACTCAGGAAGCTCTTAGTATATACTCAGTGTATTAGTCAGGGTTCTTCAGAGAAATGGAACAAATGGAAGATACATATGTGTGTGTGTGTGTGTGTGTGTGTGTGTCTGTGTGTCTGTGTGTGCGCGTGCAGGTGAGTATGAAGAGAGAGACTGATAGAGAGAGAGGAGAATAAACTCATGTGATTGTGGGTGCTGGAAATACAGAGAGGAAGGACTTAGCAAATGAAGAATCTTCAGGGAAGGATGGCAGGCTGGAGACCAGAGAAGAGTTGATGTTGCAACACAAGTACGAAGGCAGTCTGGAGGCCGAATTCCCTCTTTATCGGGGAACTTCGGTCTTTTTCTCTTCAGGCCCACCCGCAATATAAAGGGTAATCTTCTTTAATCAAAGTATGCTAATTCAAGTGCTAATCACATATAAAAATACCTTTGCAATCTCAGTTTGTGCATCACACAATGACTGCTGACTGTCTTGCCAAGACGCCCTCTGCTGATGCTGACACAGGACCAAAAACTCACTGAACCATCACTTTTAGTGTATTTCACCCAGTATCTTATATATTCTCCTATTCAGCTTACTTAAGCTGCATCCAGATTTCTGAAAACTGTCTACTCCTATGCAGCTAAATGGGCTTCCCTGGTAGCTTAGGCAGTAAAGAATCTGCCTGCAACGCGGGAGACCTGGTTTCGGTCCCTGGGTTGGGAAGATATCCTGGGGAAGGGAATGGCTTACCCACTCAAGTATTCTGGCCTGGAGAATTTCATGGACAGAGGCGGCTGGCGGGCTACAGTCCGTGGGGTCGCAAAGAATCAGACCCGACTCAGGGACTTTCACTTTCTCATGCAGGTAAATATGGGTGGGAAAAAAACAGAAGTGTGCTAAATGGTCTTATTTCATAATTCAGGTGGGAACTGAATGAAGTTCAGTGATCATTCACTCTTCCAACTCTCCTGGAAGCATCTCCAACATTCCTCTCTTGTACCTCACTCTCTTATGATGTCCCTGCTTTCTATTTCACCATTTGTTGACTCTTTCTCTTAACCATGGAGTCCCCCAAAGGTCACTTTTGAGCTTCTTTTTTACATTTACTCCTTTTGGTGATTTTGTCAAATATCACGGCTTTCATTGTCACCCCCCGTATGTTGATGATTTCCAAATTTCCACACACACACGACTGTGTAGAATTCAAAGGACTGACATTTTATATCTTTTCTCTGATTTCTATACTGATATATCCAAGTATTTACTCAACATTTCCATTCTGATACTTAAGAGGTATTTTAAGGGGCTTCCCATGTATCTTATATATTCACTAGTGGTGAAGATGCTCCTTGCCAATTCAGGAGACACAAGAGACACAGGTGCAGTGCCTGGGTTGGGAAGATCCCCTGGAGGAGGGCACAGAAACCCACTCCAGTATTCTTGCCTGGAGAATCCCACAGACAGAGGAGCCTGGCAGACTGTAGTCAGTAGGGTTGCTAAGAGTCAGACATGACTGAAGCAACTTAGCATGCACGCAGATATCTTAAACTTAAGATCTAAAACCAAGCTCCTAATCTTCACTACTACTTCCTCAAATCTTCATTTCTTACCATATCAGTTGATGATAGTACCATCCTTCCAGACGATTTGATGAAAAATCTTGGAGTTATATTTTCACTCCGCTCTTTTTCTCTGCTTCCACATCCAGTTCACCAAAATATTGTTGGCACCACCCCACCTTTGCAATATCCTTCTATCTTTTTTCAGTCCCTGTTCCCTTAAAGTTTATTCTAACACAATAATCATAGTGATTCTTGGACAATGTAAGTCTAATCACTCACTCTTGTGTCCAGTCTCACTGGGTCTTCATTTTATAAATTAGTGCCCAATGTCCTACATAATCTCCCCCTTCGTTTTCAGTCTGACAACAGTAACCTGTCGTTCTTCTCGTAAACACTGCCCAATAGAATGTCATGTGAATCATGTATGCAACTTGAAGTTTTTACTAGTGCATGAAAAAAGTTAAAATCATGTTAAATTACTTTAAGGACATTGTATTTAACCCACTGTACCTATATCATCATAGGTACTTTGATATACCCACCTATATCATCATTTTGGCACATAATCAACATAAATATTCTCTAAATAACATGTTTTTCAGTATTTTCATCGTCCTTTAGTCACTAAGTCTTGTCCAACTCTTGCAACCTCATGGACTGTAGCCCACCAGGCTCCTCTATCCATAGAACTTTCCAGCAAGAATATTGGAGTGGGTTGTCATTTCCTTCTCCAGGGGATCTTCCTGACCCAGGGATTTAACCCGGGTCTCTTGCACTGCAGGCAGATTCAGTATTTTACAACATACCTAAAGTTGTGCAGGCAAATTCAGTATTTTACAGCATATCTAAAACCTGCAGGCAGATTTCAATATTTTACAGCGTCCCTGAAATTGCGTCCCCTCAGTAGCAGCATGTGTGCAGCATGCAGGACATCGCAGTTGTAGCTTATTCCTCTGCAGCCACACTGGTGTCCCTGATATTCCTGGAACATGTCGCCATACTTCTGCCCCATGGCCTTTCTATCAGTCTTTTCCTTTTTCTGTATCCACTGCTGGTAAAAATGTACATGGTTGTTCTCTCAGCTCCTTCTAGTCTGTTTTCAGATGTCATCCCCTCAGCAAGGTCACACCAGACCACTCTATTTAAGATACTTTCTACCTCACTCCATCCTTGCAGTTCCTATTCCTCTCCCCTGCTGTAGTTTTATAAGATTATTTATCACCTTTTAATAATACATAAATTATTTTTTATTATCTGCCTCTCCCTTGACTACCGTCTCTCCCATGAGAGGAGGAATGTTGGATTAGTTTGTTCATTTATGTATCCCTAGCTTCCCAAATAGATGGCCAATATGCCATGTTTGCTCAGTAAGTGCTTTTCTGAATGAATTAAAAAAACTTAATACGCTTTATTGCTATGCAGTTATTTAACAATGTAACATCATAGGTATTGACATTGAGATATGTTCAATATTTTGAAGGGAAAAACATGTTGAAGAACTATACAAATATATATATATATATATTTATTTCTAAATATACATCTGTATATAAGTGTAGGTGTGTTTAAGATAGGGTATTATATAAAATTAATATGTTTAAAGACTGTTAATAGCTGTAAAATACTATGAACATATATTGGCTTGTTCTGAAAATTAACTCAGTTAGGGTGCTAAAATCCATTTCTTATTCAGATCATCACTGAATAACACTATAGGTATTTCTCCAGAAATATTCTGAGACCTCTTCATTATAACATATATTATTACACCATTTTTTTGGTTGTGTATATATGACCATCTGGATTTTAATTCCTAGAAGTTATTTGATGAACTGTTCCTCAGCTCACAGTCTTTGCAGTTAAATTGTAAGTTGACCTACGAACTGAATCACAGAAATCAAATGCAAACAAATGAACAGATTTCAGCTGTCCATTTGATATAGTGGTTTAAATTAGTTTTAATGGTCCCTATGGCAATTTTCTAGCCTGTAACTGCTATTAAACCAGATATTGTAAATTCACTGAAGATCTTTAAATACTCTGTGCAGTAGTGCAACTGATTTGTGTTTTATACAAGTAATAACTATGGCTTGAGTTAAAAAGAAAATATATCCCAAAGAAAAGAAAGACTGCTTAAAAGGTTTTATTTAATTGCTTTAGAAAGTACACATTTTTTAATCAATGTTTCTTTTGACAAATGGAAATTTAATAGTATTCTAGTAATACCTAGAATTGCCACTGTGCTAAGAGTTTAGAATATTTTATCCCATGTGATTCTTGCATAAGCCTATCCATTGGTGGTACTAATATTGTCCCTACTTTTATAGATAAGAAAATTAAGCTTTAAAAACTTGAAGTAACTTGCCCATGGCTACTCAACTGGTAAAATTAGAATCAGCACTTAAATATCATATTGGGTTTCATTCTAAAACTATGCTCTTGTGGATGATCCAGAGAGATGATATGGGGTGGAAGGTGGGAGGAGGGTTCATGTTTGGGAACTCATGTACACTCGTGGCAGATTCATGTCAATGTATGGCAAAACCAATACAATATTGTAAAGTAAAATAAAGTAAAAATAAAAATTAAAAAAAAACTTTACAATATAAAAATAAATAAATACATAAAACTATGCTCTCCGGTATTATGCCATTGACAGGTGAAACCAATGATTCTGAAATATCTTCAAAAATAAAGTCCTAAAATTACAAAGGAATTTTGACCTAAGGTCTATTTTAAGTCAGTTATATGAAACATATTATATCATAAGACTTAGAACAACGATTGGAACAGAGAAGATATATAATAAATAATTTTGAATTAGTGAAATAAGGAAATTTTTGTCTATTGTAACAATCTATATCAGTACAGGTAAAGAAAAAAAAAACAGAGAAGAGAGAGCAGAAGTGAATAATAGAGAAAACTGTTAAATTTGAAAGTGGAATAGATAAATACAGAGAAATAAAATTAATTTGACTAGAATCAGGCCTAAGCAATAGATAAACCTGGAATGTGCCAGGATATTCCATGATGTCTATCTGAGGTATCACTGGACAGAAATATATTTTTGAATACTTTAGATAGATAATAATACAATTCTGTTGATTTTTTTTAAAAAGTTTGAGTTTGTATAATAGGAAATATTTATTTTCTCTGGTAATTTTATGCATTTTTAAATATTTGTGAGATATAATGAGTTGTTCATACTTCTCCATTAAAATGGGAGACTTTGTCTTAGCTTCTGAAATGTCACTTGGGCCTAATCAAGAAAACATATAACTTTGCTTTCTCTTTGCCCCACTCCTCTCTCTAAACCTTGTCAACCACTTTCTAAGTAGCATATCATGTTGAATTCTATGTATGCAGTTTTTCTCAAGCTCACCCCATCATTTCATTCTCTCTGCCACCTCACTAGTGCAGATCATCATCTGTTGCTAGAACTACTGAAATCACCTTGAAAAGGTTCTCCTTATGAGTCTACTTGACTTATCCGCCCTTCCTATGGTCACCAGATACATCTTCTTAGAAAATGAATCTGTTCTTAAATCTTGTTAGTTCTATATCACTTACATACCTAAAGTCTAAAACAGCTCCATGAAGTTAAAGGATCCCAGAATCTTGTTCCAGCCACCTTTCCTGTCTCATTTTCCCACAGCCCTCTAATATACCTGAGTTGCAATCATAAAGAGCTCCTTAGGACTGCCTCAAATGGCTGAAGACCATCTCATACTAAATCTTGCCTTTAAAACGTTGTGGACCTTCGTTTGTCATCGAAATCCTCCCCAAGCATCAAGGCTCAGGAATTAAAAAAAAAAAAAAAAGACATCTCTTTCACAATGCTTTTCCTGGTGTCCTCTATTTTACTGCTAATGTAAGTATTCCCATCAAACTGTATTCATACCTCTATTCACTGCATATCTACTTCCCATCTTTATTATAGTTGTTATCATGTATTTCCTTTGTGAACAATACAATAGGTAAAAATTTTCTCCTTCAAGTATCTAGGATAAAACAATATTTACAGAAAAATAACCAATAAAATAAATATACAGTTTCTACTGAAATAGCAAAAAATTCCAAAAAGCTGAAATAAACTATTTTTTAAATATACAAAATAAGGATGGCATACAGAAAAAACATGATCTCTCTATTATAGAAATGAAGTGTGATAAAACTTATATTGATAACTGAGTGAATTTAGATGGATGTCTTACTGGAAATGAGAACTAAAAAAAAAAAAAAACAGAAAGGAAAATAAATCAAAATTATTCTTTGATTTTCAAGTTTTCAGGGAAAAAAATATTTTCAGGTACCAAGTTTGCCTGCATTGGGAAGGAGAGATTTTGTAATTTCCAGAACTGTCATCCTTTTTTATGCTGTTGTTCTTCACCCACCATACTCTCTGGGGATTTTCAGCAGATCGCTCACCAGGAGTTTTGGACACAATAGCACTGGAGTTTTCCAGCACAGGAAGATTGAATAATCAATTCCTCACTTTCCAGGTGGTGCTGTTTTGCTTCATTCACATTAACTTTTCGGCGTTTGATGTGAAGAGACCCTCCAGATAGTGCAGAGGCAGGGAGAGCAAGAAGACCAGTGATTACGAATCAATCACTTTTATTGCTGCTAGAGCCAGTAACTGAGCACAGATGATAAACAAAGCAATGGTTTTGATCAATAATTGAGTTGTTTCCTAGCAGGGGAAATGAACTCTCTTCAATATTCCACTCTTTTAGAGAATATGTATATAGCTTCAAACATCGAGTGTCATACAATGGAAACATGGGTTTTAATGGTGGATCTGATTGTGCAGATTTGATTAGATTTGGGAGAGGGTGAGGTCTACTACAGGTATACAGTCAGAATGTCTGTGACACCTCTCCCCATGAAAAACAGAAGGCGCATATTCCCTAAACCAGGGGGAGTTCAGGTGAGGTACTGCTGTGCAGTAAATTTAGAAAATGCACTCAAATCTTACCCAAAACTAAGAAAAAGGAATTTTATTCACATAGGTATGTGTGTGTGTATTTCTCTCTGGAAAAAAAAAAAAAAAGAAAGAAAGAAAACTAAAGTTATGGCCATACTAGTCATAAATGCTGTATCATATTGATTAAAATATGAGTAAAACATCTATCTGGATTTGGCTATATCAGTCTCTTTAGGATGGACCTTTTCAGGACTTTATTGAAATAACTTTGTATGCTATCAGATGTTCTAAATATTTGATATTCAATGTGCCTTCTTGGTGTTTTTGCTTGTTTTTTTGCCCCCATTTTCTTCCTTATTCTCTCCTATCATTACCAAGTTTGTACCACCCATATTAGCTCTAAGTCAAAAAAAGACATCGTATGAAACATTCTTCATTGATTAAAAAGGAAGTTGTTATGTGGAGAAGACATAAAACTATAAAAATAATGTGTACCTTTGTAAACAGAATTCAAATTAGAGCTTACCTCTTTCTCTGTCTCTCTCTCTTTTCTTTTTTTGGACAGTTATGGGAGAACATCCAATTTATATAGAAGCCATGCAGTAAAACAGACAATATCTTGTAGTACAAGATAAAACAGAGCTTATTCCCACAACAATCATTGGCTTTTATGACATTAGAGCCTGTACTTAATTTCTGGAGTCTTTCAATTATATTACTTAAAGTGGAAACAAGGACACAGATTCCTAACAGGAGAGCATGAAAATATTGAGATGACAAATAGCTTGGGGCCATATTTTAGTTGCTCAGTATGCCATTTTTGTTATTATTTTCCTGAAAAGATCTACTCCAAAAAGAAAATTATAGAAAATAAGCACTATTGCTGTGCACTATGCTATTAGATATTTTCACACAAACCATTATGCTGAACTCAGAAAGAGCATATTTTAAGTGGATGTAGAGCCTTTATTTGTTCTAATAAAACCCTAATTTGCCCAAGTTTTAGCAGTAACCATGGTTTCCAAATAGTAATCATGGAGGTGGTCATAGTTTTTATTTCCTAATAAGACTCACTTCAGTACAAGGTCTGACTCAGAACTTTTCCTAGGAATACAAAAGGGATAAATAAAAATGTAGAAGAAAAATTACTAAACTGTCCTTTGATAACTAAATGGTTGATCATAAATTGGAGTGTCTATGCAAATGAAGTAAATAATTAAAAACTCCAAGAACAGCATCAACTAGGTGGTTGATGACTGGCAATTATAAAAGCTGAATTTTTAATATGCATACATCTAAGGAGCCGGTAAAAATTAGCTCCTAGACTAATGGGCTTGCCTTTCTCATGAGGCAGAATTTTAATGAGAGCATTATTTATAACAGAGAGCTCAGGAACCAGGGTATTCTTGCTTATTCTCATTTTTTTATTCCCTGACACCTTATCCATTAAACTATGAACTTCTTTACAGAAGAATAATACTTTATGCACTAGGAAGTAAAGGTCAAAATGACCTCGGAAATTAGTCACACTGTATAGACTCCAAAAGTGTGCCACTTAGAAGAGAAGTTATAAAGCCTGTGTTTCTAAATACCCAAGTAATATGTGCTGCTTGTATAATTCCACATGGTTAAGTTACATTCCATATAGTTCTCCTCTTGAATACTACATACACTGTTATTTTTCCACAACCTTTCCATGTGATGTGACTGTTTTCTACTTAAAGTTTAAAATCCTTGAGGATATTTAAACCACTTTGTATGTACTTTGATAATGCTTCAGAATGGTTTGAAACATTCTGATACCTGTATTTTGCTTGGCTGTTTACTTTTTAAGGCCATTGAAAGGGTTGCATTTTTCCCTTGGCATACCATTTTGTTATTGGCAGTCTCTATTATGAGCATCCCAGGGTCTTTTGGTGCTCTTTTTTCCTTTGTTTTGGATGTCAGTGAATACTCACTTTATTATGACTTTTGTATAAAAATATACTAATTATTTGTATACAGTATTGCTAGATGTACAATGCTGGATGTTGTGTAGATGTACAGTGTTGTATAGATGTTTATAATAGTACAGACATTATGTGCACTTTAGTTAGTGATGTTGATCAACTTCACTTTAATGGTAAGGTTTTTTTTTTAATATACTTATTTTTAATTGGAGGATAATTGCTTTGCAATGTTGTGTTGGTTTCTGCTGTACAACAATGTTAATCAGCCATTAGTGTAAATTTAGATGACTCTTTTCTAATCCTGAGTTTTCAACCAAAACTATCTCTGGTCTTCTTCCATGATCCTCTCTGCCATAGCTGTGACTAAGCAAGGAATATTTGGCAGGTTGGCATCTCAGGAGATTTTATTGGCTGGGTGACAGCCCCCATAAACTATGAGTCAATCAAAAGCCTGGTCTAATGGATGAGTCAGAAGAATGGTTTACTCAGAGCTTCTTTGAACAGAAATTCACCAGTCCCCTTCCAATTCCATCCCTTCACCCTCACCCCCAGACTGACCTGAAGTCATATGACAAGGGATGAGTGCGGAGGAAGCACTATCAGAGGGACATGATAAATGGGCTCTCGTTTGGTGTAGCCCCTTCTGTCTTCTTTTTTATTAGGCCCCAAGCATTTTATCGGAGAAAGCAATGGCAACCCACTGCAGTACTCTTGCCTGGAAAATCCCATGGATGGAGAGGCCTGGTGGGCTGCAGTCCATGGGGTCGCTAAGAGTCAGACACGACTGAGCGACTTCACTTTCACTTTTCACTTTCACACATTGGAGAAGGCAATGGCAAGCAACTCCAGTGTTCTTGCCTGGAGAATCCCCAGGACGGGGGACCCTGGTGGGCTGCTGTCTATGGGGTTGCACAGATCGGACACGACTGAAGTGACGCAGCAGCAGCAGCAGCAGCAGCAGCAGCAGCAGCAGCAGCAGCAGCAGCAGCAGCAGCAGCAAGCATTTTATAAACTTCTGTATCCACTCATAAATACTGACAGATTTGGACTTTCTAAGAAATCTCAGCTTTTATTAAAATTCTCAGGATGTAATAAGTCCCTTGCCCATGTTCAGCATCAGACAGCCAGCAGGCAAATGCCCAGGGTTATCTAGATCCTTTATATTAACCAGTGCAAAGCAGGGGTGTTCTCACTGGGAGTCTATGTTTAATAAGCTGGATTGGTACCATAGCTTAATAACTTTAGATTGTGAATGCAGTTAAGTTCTTTCTGTATATGTTTGGCATTTTTTCTTCTCTTTTTAATTGCTTTTGTGTTATTTGTATATTTTTCTTTGAGAATGTTTTTCTGATTGCTTTAAAAGAATTCTTCATTCATTAGGCTTATTTCTTTGCTGCAAATATTTTTCTAGCTTATTGTTTGCTATTTCATCTTTATATTCTTAATGCATTGTTATGTTTATTGTGTGACCAAATATGTCAATATTTCTCTTAATGTTTACTTCCATAGTTTTAAGTTTAGGACAGCTATCCCTACTATGATAGCAGAGAAATATTTACTTACTTATTTTCTATAATTCTGTTGTTTTCTTTTCTTTTTACAATTAATGAAATTCATTTGGTATGCATTGTGCGGTAGATCTTTATTTATTATTTTCCAAATAACCAATTGCCCAGTGACCATTTATCAAATGAAATTCTTTCTCTGCAGCTTTGAAGTAGCTTATTTATAACCTAATAAATAGCTAACGCACTATGTATAAGTCTATTGCCAGGTTTCTTAGTCTGTATCAGTTGTCTATTTATTTTTACTCCAGTATCAGGAAAAGTTCTACTGTTGTAAGAAACTATAGCATATATTAGATAATAAATATTCAGTTTTTTCAAGTATCCTTTCAGCATCAGTTGAGCTGAAAATATAGTTTCTCTCTTTTGATATAACAATATAGGATTCAATTACATTAAAAGGGTTTCTAACATTTGACCATACTTGCTTTTCTAGAATAAATCTTACTTCGATATGGTTTTATTATATTAACACATCACTCATATTCTTTGGATTTTTTTCACATGTAGTAAAACTAAGAATATGCTGTGATTTTAATTTTGACCTGCCATTACCAGGATTTGATGTGTTTCTTCTTGATTCATAAAATGAATCAGAAAATATAGTAGAAAAATTTCTACGAATATGACTGAATCAACTAAGAAACTCAGTGCTTCCCTTTCATATACTATTCCTAGAAACTGCAGGAATAAAAGCATAAAGGGAAAAACTAAAAGCCTGCACTAGTCCCGGAAACTCCAAAAGTATATACCACATGACAGACAATTTGAGTCATTTCTTCTTCATGTGGTACATGTGGGAACAAATGAAATATGTTCATGTTAGATGACGGCAAGTTCATGTCCCAAGGGAACAGTGAGGTATCTCAGAAAGAAAGCAAATACCTATTCTAGTCTGAATGGTTGAGCCCTGAAAGCAAGGATTGAGCTGTTAAAATATGACATCTGAAATTTCTACCACCACTGCATTACTGTGGATATGCCTAGCACATTAAGTAGAAATGTAGCCATATTAGACCAAAATCCTTCAGACAATTGAACCTGTCCCAAGTATGGCATTAAAAAACCCCAAATACCTAGAAATTAATTTAATGAATGATATGTAAGTCCTCCAAAATGTTGAGAGAAATTTTAGAAGACCCAAATATAAGTAAAAATATGCCACGTAGAAGCATTGGAAGAATTTGATTGTCATAAAATATCAGTTCTTCCCAAATTTATTTATAAATTCAACACAATAGCAATTTTAAAAACTCAGTTTCTTTTTTGGAAAGATAAGCTGCTTCTAAAATTGACATGAAAATTCATGAAAATTTCATGAAATTACATGAAAAGGGTACACAGATTTAGTTCTATGTTAAATATATTTTGGGGAACTAATATACAGCATGAGTATAGTTCAATTCAGTTCAGTTCAGTCGCTCAGTCGTGTCCGACTCTTCGCGACCCCATGAATCACAGCACGCCAGGCCTCCCTGTCCATCACCAACTCCCAGAGTTCACTCAGACTCATGTCCATCGAGTCAGTGATGCCATCCAGCCATCTCATCCTCTGTCGTCCCCTTCTCCTCCTGCCTCCAATCCCCCCCCAGCATCAAGAGTCTTTTCCAATGAGTCAACTCTTCGCATGAGGTGGCCAAAGTACTGGACTTTCAGCTTTAGCATCATTCCTTCCAAAGGAATCCCAGGGCTGATCTCCTTCAGAATGGACTGGTTGGATCTCCTTGCTGTCCAAGGGACTCTCAAGAGTCTTCTCCAACACCACAGTTCAAAAGCATCAATTCTTTGGCGCTCAGCCTTCTTCACAGTCCAACTCTTACATCCATACATGACCACAGGAAAAACCATTATTCATTGGGAAATGCAAGTTAGAAACACAGTGAGATACCTACAGCCACTACAATGGCTAAACCTTAAAGAAAATGGCCAGGATGCAGAGTAAGTGGAAAAAAAGAATATTCATATAGCATTATGTGTAATGGCCATTACCTTGAATAATTTAAAATGTCCAGCAACAGTAGAAGATCAGTAGTTTAGCTTCTTTCATTGAAATACCATAAAACAATGAAAAATAGTGAAATACTGCTACACACAAGACTGAATCTTATAAGCATAAACTTTAAATATTAAAGCGTAAACTTATAAACTTTAACCATTAAAGTGTACATAATTAGAAATTCCATTTATATAAAATTCAAAGCCATAAAAATGATTCTGTATCAATAAACATGAAAATAGTGGTTATACTGTGATGATGTAGTGATTGAGGGGGGCAAGAAGGGAGGCTTCTAGGTCCTAGTAATGTCCTGTGAGTGCATCTAGGTGTTTTCACTTGGCATAAACTCTTTAATTTCAACACTTATGATTTAAGCACTTTTCTGTGTGCATGTTATATACTTCGATAAAAATGAAATGTTTTCTTACAAAGTAAAATAGAAATATGCAGAGAGAAACTGCAAACCCTGTGGGGAAAAAATAAAACATACTCTTTAGGACAGAAGCAAAGTTCAAATACAGTCCCATTCATTAAGTTCAAGACAAGGAAATACAAACATGATGATAACTAAAGTTATATACATCATCATAGCTCTTTATATCTTTAAGGAAAAATGCTTTCTGATGTCTGCAGTAAAAATGAACCAATTGTAAATTCAGGAACTGTTCTTGAGTTTAGACTTTTTCAAAAGTAATTGTTAATTTTCTTAAGTAAAGATTCCTGTCTTGATTACAACTGATTAGCAAAATTTCTCTCAAATCACATTTCCTTATATGGAATTAAAAACATTAACATAAGTTAAATGTATGGCTATACTGAATATACTTTTATATGCATTTATTTTATATATTTAAATATGTATTTTATATAGTAGAGTATATATTTAAATACAGAGTCACGCATATATATTCAGTCTTAAATGAATGGAAAATAGTGTTATGGATAATCCAAAAATGATTTTCATTTCTATTTAAATTTAGAATGCCTTTCATGATTTTTAAGGCATATTTATCTTCTTGATTAGAGTTTGTTTTGCACAGTATTAAAATTAGACACATACCTGATCTTGAAGAATCATATCTACAATATATGTATAACAGAAGCTATCTGGGGATTAAGTATTTTATACCAATATTCATTCAAAAATATCAACAACACACTGATATAGAATTAGCTGTAAATTAAAATCAATCACTAAAATAAGGACATAGCTGAGAGTTAAATAAATTTAAGAAATTAACCTAAAATGAAAATTAGTATATCTCAATGAATGTTAAAGCTTCTTAGTTCTCTTCCACTTTGTGTCTGTGTGTGTATGTATGTTTTCAGAAAGATCAAGTACTATAATAAAGAGATCACAGACTTCAGACTCTGGCCAACAAGTATTCAAATACTGACTCTGTTACTTTTAAGTTGTATTAGGAAATTACTTGGCCTCTTGTAGTTCTTGTATAGGATTCTTGGACTATGATTTTGTGAATTCAACTAGAATGGCATGTAAGTTAATAGTTTGCTTTTAGTAAAGCAAAGTCAATAAGTAGACAGAGGTCAGTTCATGAGTTAGAGTTTTGTGTTGAAGAAGATGAATTCAATTTGGAAACAGTCAGTGTAAGGGAATGATCCAGTTGTACCATGATCAACTGCAAGTTTAATTTAAAGAGATCTGAGCTGGAGATGTAAATCAGAGTCATTGTATATTTTGGTGAAGGAAACTGTGGGCATGAACCAAGACCCATGGGATGAGGGTAGAGTACTACAAGGAAGGAAACCTAAACTCTAGAAACAAAGAATATTTAAGGGAGGTCAAGAAGATATTGGGCTTCCCAGGTGGCACTAGTGGTAAAGAACCTGCCTGCTAATTCAGGAGACACAAGAGACTTGGGTTTGATTCATGGGTCAGGAAGATCCCCTGGAGGAGGAAATAGCAACTCACTCCAGTGTTCTTGCTTGGAGAATCCCAAAGACAGAGGAGCTTGGCAAGTTATGGTCAACAGGGTCACAGACAGTTGGATGTGACTGAGGTGAGAAACCCTTAGAAGAAATCCTGAGAAGAATCCCTTAGAAGAAATGGAATAGTCCTAATAATCAACAAAAGAGTCCAAAATACAGTACTTGGGTGCAATCTCAAAAAAACCCAGCATGATCACTGTTGATTTCCAAGGCACCATTCAGTATCACAGTAATCCAAGTCCATGCACCAGCCACTAATGCCAAAGAAGCTGAACCTGAAAAGTTTTATAAAAACCTACAAGACTTTCTAGAACTAACACCAAAAAAATGGTGTTCTTTTCATCATAGGGGACTGGAATGCAGAAACAGGAAGTCAAGAGATACCTGAGTAACAGGCAAGTTTGCCCATGGAGTACAAAATGAAACAGGGCAAAGGCTAACAGAATTTTGCCATGAGAACGCACTGGTCATAGCAAACACCTTCTTCCAACACAAGGATGACTCTACACGTAGACCTCACCAGATGATCAATACCAAAATCAGATTGATTATATTCTTTGCAACCAAAGATTGGAGAAGTTCTATTCAGTGAGCAAAAACTAGACTGGGAGCTGAGTGGCTCAGATCATGAACTCTTTATTGTCAAATTCAGGCTTAAATTGAAGGAAGTAGGGAAAAAAACTAGACCATTCAGGTATGACCTAAATCAAATCCCTTAAGATTATACACTGGAAGTGACAAATAGATTCAAGGGATTATATCTGATAGAGTACCTGAAGAACTATGGAAGAACGTTTGTGACATTGTACAGGAGGCAGTGATCAAGACCATCTCCAAGAAAAAGAAATGCAAAAAGGCAAAATGGTTGTCTGTAGAGGCCTTACAAATAGCTGCAAAGAGAAGTAAAAGGCAAAGAAGAAAATGAAAGATATGCCCATCTAAATGCAGAGTTCCAAAGAATAGTAAGGAGAGATAAGAAAGCCTTCCTAAGTGATCAGTGCAAAGAGATAGAGGAAAACAATTGAATGGGAAAGACTAGACATTTCTTCAAGAAAACTAGAGACACCAAGGGAACATTTCATGCAAAGATGGGCACAATAAAGGACAGAAACAGTATGGACCTAATGGAAGCAAGAAGATATTAAGAAGAGGTGTCAAGAATACACAGAAGAACTATACAAGAAAGATCTTCATGACCCAGATAACAACGATGGTGTGATCATGCACCTAGAGCCAGACATCCTGTAATGTGATGTCAATTATGCCTTAGGAAGCATCACTACCAAGAAAGCTAGTGGAGGTGATGGAACTCCAGTTGAGCTATTTCAAATCCTAAGAGATGATGCTGTGAAAGTGCTGTACTCAATATGCCAGCAAATTTGGAAACCTCAGCAGTGGCCACTGGACTGGAAAAGGTCAGTTTTCTTTCCAATCCCAAAGAAAGGCAATGCCAAAGAATATTCAAACTACCACACAATTGTACTCATCTCACATGCTAGCAAAGTAATGCTCAAAATTCTCCAAGCCGGGCTTCAGCAGTATGTGAACAGAGAATTTCCAGATGTTCAAGCTGGATTTAGAAAAGGCAGCAGAACCAGAGATCAAATTGTCCACATTTGTTGGATCATTGAAAAAGCAAGAGAGTTCCAGAAAAACATCTTCTGCTTTATTGACAATGCCAAAGCCTTTGACTGTGTGGATCACAAAAAACTGTGGAAAATTCTTCAAGAGATGGGACTACCATCTCTTGAGAAATCTTACCTGCCTTCTGAGAAATCTGTATGCAGGTCAAGAAGCAACAGTTAGAACTAGACATGAAACAATGGATGGTTCCAGATTGGGAAAGGAGTATGCCAAGGCTGTATACTGTCACCCTGCTTATTTAACTTATATGCAGAGTACATGATTTTGAAATGCCTGGCTGGAAGAAGGACAAGCTGGAATCAAGATTGCTGGGAGAAATATCAGTAGCCTCAGATATGCAGATGACAGCACCCTGATATCAGAAAGAGAAGAAGAACTAAAGAGCCTCTTGATGAAAGTGAAAGAGGACAGTGAAAAAGCTGGCTTAAAACTCAACATTCAGAAAAGTAACAATATGGCATCTGGTCCCATCATTTCATGGCAAATAGATGAGGAAACAGTGGATACAGTGACAGAGTTTATTTTCTAGGGCTCAAAAATCACTGAAGATGATAAATACAGCCATGAAATTAAAAGACGCTTGCTCCTTGGAAGAAAAGCTATGATCAACCTAGATAGCATATTAAAAAACAAAGACATTACTTTGTCAAATAACGTCCATCTAGTCAAAGCTATGGTTTTTCCAGTAGTCATGTATGGACATGAGATTTGGACTATAAAGAGAGTTTAGTCGAAGAATTGATGCTTTTGAACTGTGGTGTTGGAGAAGACTCTTGAGAGTCCTTTGGACTGCAAGGGGATCCAACCAGTCCATCTTAAAGGAAATTAGTGCTGAATATTCATTGGACTGAGGACTGAGGCTGAGGTTGAAACTCCAATACTTTGGCCACATGATGCGAAGAACTGACTCACTAGAAAAGACCCTGATGCTGGGAAAAATTGACGATGGGAGGGGAAGGGGACAACAGAGGATGAGATGGTTGGATGGCATCACTGACTTGATGGACATATTTGAACAAGCTCTGGGAGTTGGTGATGGACAGGGAAGCCTGGCTGCATTCCATGGGGTCACAAAGAATTGGACATGACTGAGTGACTGAACTGAATAGAACTTAAGTGACTTAGCATGCATGCAAGAGGATATTTGTTTTGTTGTCTTATGATCTAGTGGAATAGATAGACTATCCATACCATTGATCCCACATAAACAGAAACAAAAGTGAGCAAGTAGAGAAACATTGCTTAATGAAATTAAGAAGTCACAGAAGTCTCTGGGTACCTAAAGGCAAGAATATAACTATACCTTGAAAGCAACTGGTACCAGGAATAAGAAGCTGTCAAGACCCCTGAGAGTCTGCCCTCTCACTCCTGCCTCTGCTTATACTTGCATGTATCACTTACTTTTTTATACACAGAGTATTTGTCCAGCCCCGGTGGATCCAGGGTGATTCGAAGGTGGGGACGGAGTCGGTGTCCTTGGAAAAATACGTATTTAATTACAGATATATAGAGGGATTAGAAATGGATAGTGTAGTAGGAAGATTAGTGGAGAAAAAGAGGCTGAATAACTTGGATTACGTGGAATAGCATCCATGCTCCAGATGGGAATTCAGCCAGAGAAATGAGGAGCAAGAAAGAAATGACATGGGGGTATCAGTCTTTCCGGAAACTGATCCGATTTCTTTATTTTTGGGTTTGCTTATATACCTTTTGTTACACATAGGGATGAATACAGAGTCACGCGGGGATCAGCAGTCCTGACCTTTATCAAAATCAGGTGCTTCACATAAATGTATAAAAAAAGGTCTTAGGAATATTACATCATCTTATGGCCATGAGACCTGCTGACATTTTATGATCCTTTCTTTCTGATAACCAAAAACTTATTTTTTCCAAGGGTGTTTTTTCTTAAACCAGGCACCACCCTCCAAATAAAGTTACATTCCTATAGGATGAGGGTGCAGTGAGTTACAATCAAGAAAGGAATTTATTTAACCCAATGTTAACAGGATTAATCTTAAAGGTTAATACTTATTTCTCCTATATGCTTAAAGGTTAATACTTATTTCTCCTATATGTTAGTTATATTCATTATAAGGGCAGGGAATATGAAGATTTAGCAGCAAACATCAGCCCAACAAATGAAAATCCTTTCACCAATGTTCCCCTTAAGATCTATTTAGTCTTAAGATGATTTATAACAAAGTACAGTGATCTATTACAAAAGAGAAAATTCATTAACTCAAAAAGTCTAGTATTGCTAACCTTAAAAACTACTATATTTCCTTTTCTATATTTCAAATACATTGATGAATATATTCCCAGGTGCCTAAGGATATGGAGGCCTGGCAGCAATCATTGACTCAACAAGAAGAAGAAGCCCTATGCTAATTAAGACTCTCAAAGTACTCCAAAACTCTCTGTGCTGTTTATGGTTAAGATGTAGTAAACAATCATGTGTCAGGAGTATGGATAATCCTGTCACACAAGCTAGTCTGTCAGCAGAGAGGTTTGACCTGAGACATCCTTGTCCCACCTAGGGGACGGAATTAGCAGCAATTATTGACACAACAAATGAAAAACCCTTCACCAATATAATTCCTAACCAACCCACTATACTGATAATTTCCAACTCCCCAAAAGAATTTGCCTTTAGTAAGTCTAAAACATCTCGTGCCTCTCAGGTTGGGAGGCTGTAAACAATCACATGTGGCCGGACGAACCTATACAGGTAGGCTAGATAACCTTCAAAGGAGTCCATAAGCTGAAACACTCTTGTCACGCCCAGGAATTTTTATTGCCTTGGAGCTGCACGTTAACTCCTTCTCCGAGAGAAATGGTTATGAGTGAGAGCCCCCCGTAAAGTCAGAGGTGTAGGTGAGAGCATAAAACAGACTCTGGTTTTGGGGTAGATGCTTGGGAACAGGGGGTTTCCTGAGGCTTGATTACTCCTTTGCCTATGCCAAGCCTCCTTCCTCATGACCTTTGCCATGGGTGGAGTTCCTCAAGATGGCCCCAGGCACTCTGAACTCACGCAAAAAAACAAACAAAAGTTTTCACAATAGATTCTGAGTTTTATCTCATTCATCCAAGAAACTAGTTAGCAACATGAAAGTGGAATTGAAGTCCTTATTCTGAATTTTGGAAATGGAATTCTTTCAGGCACTCATCCTGTACATCTTCACTGACTGCCCAGGACTGAAACCAGTCAGACCACACCCATGTGCCAGAGCCATCCAGTCACTCCTCCTGAGAGCACCAAGCTCTCCCCTGACCTGGGCTGCCCCATGCAGGCAGGCTGACTAGCCATGTGCCAAGAATCCAGACTCTGCTGATTACTTTCAGCCTGAAACACCACACTGGAGGGTATGAAATTAGGTATACCATAGGGCTTCCTAGGGGGCAGAATGTTAAAGAACCCACCTGCCATTTGATCCCTGAGTTGGGAAGATCCCTTGGAATGGGAAATGACAATTCACTACAGTATTCTTGCCTGGAAAATCCCATGGATGGACGAGCCTGGTTTGCTGCAGTTCATGGGATTGCAAGGTCAGCCATGACTGAGCACAGCACACACAGCAAGAAGGCTGCCAAAGTTCTTAGTTGGTGCACCCCAGCAATATAAGGGTGCTTTATTTCCAAGAAGCAAAATTTAACTAAATCTCAGTCCTTCCTCCCTCCTACAAATTATACAGTCATGGTTTTTCCAGCATCCTGTCCTCAGAAACCCTGTGGACTAAGATGTGCAGCTGCTGAACAACTCATGGCTCTTCTTATATCAGAAGCAATGTGGGATGTCTCATTTCCCATTTGGCCTGCCTCTTCTTTCTCTCCTCACCTTAGTGTTCCTGGGTTTGCATCTCCCAAATAAAGCATTAGCACTCAGTTGTGTCCAATTCTTTGCAATCCCATGGATTGTAGCCCACCAGTCTTCTCTATCCAAGGAATTTTTCTAGGCAAAAATACTGGAGTGGGTTGCCATTTCCTGCTCCAGGGGATCTTCTTGACCAGGGATCTAAACACAGTTGCCAAGAGAAGGCACTGGTCATAGCAAACACCCTCTTCCAACAACACAACACTGAAATCAGATTGATTATATTCTTTGCAGCCAAAGATAGAGAAGCTCTACACAGTCAGCAAAAACAAGACCGGGAGCTGACTGGGGCTCAGATCATGAACTCTTATTGCCAAATTCAGACTTAAATTGAAGAAAGTAGGGAAAACCACTAGACAATTCAGGTATGATCTAAATCAAATCCCTTATGATTATACAGTGGAAGTGAGAAATAGATTTAAGTTTGACTAGATCTGATAGATAGAGTGCCTGATGAACCATGGACAGGAGACAGAGATCAAGACTATCCCCATGGAAAAGAAATGCAAAAAAGCAAAATGGATGTCTGAGGAGGCCTTACAAATAGCTGTGGAAAGAAGTGAAAAGAAAAGGAGAAAAGGAAAGATATAAGCATCTGAATGCAGAGTTCCAAAGAATAACAAGGAGAGATAAGAAAGCCTTCCTCAGGGATCATTGCAAAGAAATAGAGGAAAACAACAGAATGGGAAAGACTAGAGATCTCTTCAAGAAAATTAGAGATATCAAGGGAACATTTCATGCAAAGATGGGCTCGATAAAGGACAGAAATGATATGGACTTAACAGAAGCAGAAGATATAAGAAGAGGTGGCAAGAATACACAGAAGATCTGTACAAAAAAGATCTTCATGACCCAGATAATCACAGTGGTGTGATCACTCACCTAAAGTCAGACATCCTGGAATGTGAAGTCAAGTGGGCCTTAGAAAGCATCACTACGAACAAAGCTAATGGAGGTGATGGAATTCCAGTTGAGCTACTTCTAATCCTGAAAGATGATGCTGTAAAAGTGCTGCACTCAATATGCCAGCAAATTTGGAAACCTCAGCAGTGGCCACAGGACTAGAAAAGGTCAATTTTCATTCCAATCTCAAAGAAACGCAATGCCAAAGAATGCTCAAACTACCGCACAATTGCACTCATCTCACATGCTAGTAAAGTAATGCTCAAAATTCTCCAAGACAGGCTTCAGCAATATGTGAACCGTGAACTTCCAGATGTTCAAGATGGTTTTAGAAAAGGCAGAGGAACCAGAGATCAAATTGCCAACATCTTCTGGATTATGGAAAAAGCAAGAGAGTTCCAGAAAAACATCCATTTCTGCTTTATTGAGTACACCAAAGCCTTTGACTGTGTGGATCACAATAAACTGTGGAAAATTCTGAAAGACATGGGAATACCAGACCAGTTCTCCTGCCTCTTGAGAAACCTATATGCAGGTCAGGAAGTAACAGTTAGAACTGGACATGGAACAACAGACTGGTTCCAAATAGTAAAAGGAGGACGTCAAGGCTGTATATTGCCACCCTGCTTATTTAACTTCTATGCAGAGTACATCATGAGAAACGCTGGGCTAGAAGAAGCACAAGCTGGAATCAAGATTGCCGGGAGAAATATCAATACCCTCAGACATGCAGATGACACCACCCTTATGGCAGAAAGTGAGGAGGAACTAAAAAACTGCTTGATGAAAGTGAAAGAGGAGAGTGATAAAGTTGGCTTAGAGCTCAACATTCAGAAAATCAAGATCATGTCATCTGATCCCATCACTTTATGGGAAATAGATGGGGAAACAGTAGAAACTGTGTCAGACTTTATTTTTGAGGGGCTCCAAAATCACTGCAGATGGTGATTGCAGCCATGAAATTAAAAGATGTTTACTTCTTAGAAGGAAAGTTATGACCAACCTAGACAGCATATTCAAAAGCAGAGACGTTACTTTGCCACCAAAGGTCCGTCTAGTCAAGGCTATGGTTTTTCCTGTGGTCATGTATGGATGTGAGAGTTGGACTGTGAAGAAAACTGAGCGCCAAATAATTGATGCTTTTGAACTGTGGTGTTGGACAAAACTCTTGAGAGTCCCTTGGACTGCAAGGAGATCCAACCAGTCCATTCTGAAGGAGATCAGCCCTGGGATTTCTTTGGAAGGAATGATGCTAAAGCTGAAACTCCAGTACTTTGGCTACCTCATGCGAAGAGTTGACTCATTGGAAAAGACTCTGATGCTGGGAGGGATTGGGGGCAGGAGGAGAAGGGGACAACAGAGGATGAGATGGCTGGATGGCATCACTGACTCGATGGACATGAGTCTGAGTGAACTCTGGGAGTTGGTGATGGACAGGGAGGCCTGGTGTGCTGCAATTCATGGGGCCGCAGAAAGTCGGACACGACTGAGCAACTGAACTGAACTGAAAAATAATGATAACCACAGCAAAATAGAAAACAATAAAGAAAAATAAATTCTTCAAAATTAGATCTTTCAACCACTGAGAAAAAAAAATCACTAAATTTTCTTTATATCCCACTTCACCATCAGAAGGTACTATTTATCTTTCTCCCTTTTCCTTTAATGCATTTATCACACTGTATTAAGCATACATTATGTACCATACCTTAGAAGGGCTGTAAATACTAACCAAATTATATATCACTGTCCTTGGCAATAATTATTTCACAATCTGCTAAGGAAATCACTTTGTTTAAAGAATTTGTTATGTCCTCAATTCATTATGCTTAAAATGCTAAATTTTGCTGTACATTTTAACACTCATAGCGATTATTAAAATGAGCCACATTAGAAAGTTAGAATTCCAGGGAAGGAGTTAATGGAAAAACTTCATCATTGTGTGCAAATTTTCTATACAACTCGGACAATATCTAGAATCTCACTATCCCTGTTGAAATGCCAAATTAGAAAAGCGTTAAGTTTTCCACTGACTAGAGGAAAGACATTCTAGAGTCTCAGGTAAATAATATCAGATTGCAGATTCAGAAGAATCGAGGAGCTGAAGAGTATAGACTGATTTTTTTTTAGTTCCATCCCCAGGCCCGGATGTTCTGTTTCTGTTTTAGATGCGTAAAGAGAGTTTAGAAAAGAAAACTAATTTTGAATAGTTGAAGCAGCTACTTTAGTCTCTAAATTGAAGCAGAGTGGTGTGGTTGAAGTAATATAGGCTTTGCAGTCCGTCAAATTGGATTTGAAATCTATTTTTATCACTCCTTGCTGTGTAAATTTAGGCAGTTTAGTTAACTTCTTGGTATCTGTATTTTCATTCTGAAAAGGATGATAATATTTATGATAATACTTGAGAGAAATCAAGTACATCACTTAATATATGACATATATAGGGCACCTGACATATGGCAAACAAGAACCTATTGGCATCAGAATCATCTGAAGTCTTGTAAACCACCAACAGGTGTCATAAGGGGGCTTCCTAGGTAACACCAGTGGTAAAGAACCAGCTTGCCAATGCAGGAGACATAGTGAGTTGTAGGTTTGATCCCTGGGCTGGGAATATTCCCCAGAGAGGGGAATGGCAACCCACTCCAGTATTCTGGCCTGGAGAATTCCGTGGACAGAGGAGCCTGGCAGGCTACAGTCTATGGGGTCACAAAGAGTCAGACATCACTGAACGATTAACACACACACAGGTGTCATAGAGATCCTAATCCCAGAACTTTCTCGGTAAGTTTTAAAAAACTACCGAGACCTTTAAAACAATGCACCACATGAAAGATTTATAATTTTTATGAATAGTCCAAGATAACAGTATTATACTGATCCTGTTTATTAATCAAACTCAGGATGTTAGTGTTTTAGTCCAAACACAACCCCTTACCTAATGACTATTTTCCCTAATTACAGGTGAGGTTCTCTAAGCAGAATTATCTGGTTCTAAAACCAGACTCACTAAGAACACACATGCCCAGAATTCTGATTCAGTGGGTCTGGAATGATTACACACAAGTTCCCAAATGATGTTGATGCACCTGATCTGGGGACCACACTTTGAGAATTATTGTTTGAGGAAATTTCCTCTTAGATAGCTTTAAATTCAAGGCTATAAAGTAATACAAAATAAATGAGAACATGTTTTCTGTACATAAAATTTTAAATCATGTAAGGACATAAAGGTGTTATTTAGAGTAACCAACTTTTTCCTTTCTCTGTCCCCTTACTGAAAACCACCATTCAACTGAGACCTCTTTAGAAGTGGGATCCTTCCATATGTAGGATTGCACCAAGGCTCCAAGCTGCATAGTTAATTAATTCTTCCATTAGCTAAATTTTATCTGTCAGCATACCCTCTATTGCAGGTTGAAATGTGTCCCCCAGAAATGATAATTCAAATCCTAACCCCCATACTTGTCAATGGCACGGGGTTGTAAATAGAGTCTTTGCAGATGTCACTAGTTAGGATGATGTCATACTGGAGTACTGCTGCTGCTGCTGCTAAGTCACTTCAGTCGTGTCCGACTCTGTGTGACCCCATAGATGGCAGCCCACCAGGCTCCCCCGTTCCTGGGATTCTCCAGGCAAGAACACTGGAGTGGGTTGCCATTTCCTTCTCCGGTGCATGAAAGTGAAAAGTGAAAGGGAAGTCGCTCAGTCATGTCTGACTCTTTGCGACCCCATGGACTGCAGCCTACCAGGCTCTTCCATCCATGGGATTTTCCAGGCAAGAGTACTGGAGTGGGGTGCCATTGCCTTTTCCGATACTGGAGTACAGTGGATCCTAATTCAGATAAGACTGGTGTTCTTATGAGAGGAGGAGCAGACAGACACGGAGGAAGAATCCCATGTGAAAGTGAAGGAAGGGGTTGGAATACTGCAAGCCAAGGAATGCCAAGAATGCCAGCTACCACCCTAAGTTAAGACAGAGAGACATACAACAGGTTTATCCTCAGAGCCCTCAAGAGATGCCAAAACTCTTGACACCTTGATCTCCAACTTCTAGCCCCCATAATTGAGATAATGCATTTCTCTTCTTTTAAGCCACCCACTTGGTGGTACTTTGTCATGGCAGATCTAAGAAACCAATAGGCCATCCTTACCCCAAGACCTACAAAGCTCTCAGCCTACCTCTCAAATTTGCTGCAAATTGCAATATTGTTAGTGTCTTTCCCCCGACTCATTTCATTTTCTCAGGCTTAGTTGGGGGCTGCATTAAAGGGAGAAAGAAAGAAGAGGATGGAGCAGGTGGGACCATCTCACTACAATCACTGGAACTCAGGAAAGCTGTACCACTGTCGAAATGAACTTCTGACCATTTCCCTCTGCCTCCACCTCAAGTTTCTCAAGGTCTGAGCTTTTTAATTTCCTTCACCTTCAACATCCTGGCTCAAGTATTTATTTCTGGCTCTGATCCTTGGCTTTTTTCCTGGCTGTTCTTGCCCCTTGCTCTTGGCTTTGATACCCCTGCCGTGTCCTGCAGCTGGACCTCGTAAAACTTTCCACTTGCCCTTCATTTTGAATTTATCACAGTGATTTAACTGTTTGGTGAGGAGACTGTTAAATTGTTGTGAGTGGACTCAAGCATAGAGATCCACTCAACCTTGTTTTTCTAGAAATAAATGACTCTTTAACAATCTCCTTTCACTAAAAAAAAAATGTATCTGCACCTTAAAGACACCAGATCTTTTATATCCTTCTTAAGTCCTTTTTAACCTTCTCCAAGCCCTCTGACTTTTGGGACCCTAATGGATTCATACTGCTTTAGTTCTATTGCCATTTTCAGACTGATTTCCACTGCCTCCACTCAGTAATCTCTACTTTTGCTTTGTCTTCCTTGCCCTATCTGTCTTCAGTACTCCATTCCACATTTATCACTGTCTTTAAATCTGTTTCACCCTGTTCTTCCTTTCATTCTTTCCTGACATAGAGATTCTCAATGCTAGCCATACATTAGAATCACCTAAGGAGCTTTAGAAGAGTGTGATTCTAGCTTAATTGGAGAGGACCCAAGTATTATTATTTCTTAAAATCATTTCCTAGGTAATTCAACTCTTCATCCACTGTTGATAACCACTGGCTCAGCAGTTTCAACATCTGTGATCAAGACCTTCCTCACTTCCCAGCCTAACAGGTCCTCAATTCTAATTCTTCACATTGTCATTTCCTTTCACTTTCACTCAGACATACCTTACAACACATCACAACTTGAAATAACTCTACCATTTACCAGCATAATCTCAGTCTCTGACACGGAACTAATTTCAACCTTTTCTCACCTTTTCCACTTCTAGTAAATAAGCTCTAAATTCTTATTATGACCCTGTATTGCTTCTTGACTTTTTCCAATTCATCATATCTGATGACTTTACTTACAGGTCTACACAGCCAGAAATGTGGTCAATAATTTCAGTAATGCTACAATCTATTAGAAAGGAATGCTTTTATCACTTGTCCACAAAGGAAAAGGAACTTCTGTTTCTTAGAAGGAAAGTCTTAGAAGAATACTTGAAGCCTCTTCTCCAGAGTCCTCATAGACACGCCCCCAAGGAAGAGATGGTTGATGAGCATCTGACTGGTGAGGATGGAGAAGGAATCTGTGCCTGTGTGGCTCAGTCTCTCTACTCCTCTACTGAGCTGAGGGTGCACAGTTGTTTCTTCTCTGGGAGGCAGAGTATAAAGACAGTTTTTCTTAGCCCCACCAATAACTGTGTGGATAAGTTCAAATTCAGTACTGCTTGGTTTAGTCACTAAGTCATCTCCAACTCTTGCAACCACCTGAACTGTAGCCTGCCAGGCTCCTCTGTCCATGGAATTTTCAAGGCAAGAATACTGGAGTGGGTTGCCATTTCCTTCTCCAGAGGATCTTCCTGACCCAGGAACCTAACCCAGGTCTCCTGCATTGCAGGATTCTTATTGTTTTCCATTGTGCCTTCTTCATTTCAGCTAGAACAGTAACAAATAGGGATGCTCAATCCCTATCTATCAACAGACTCAACTAATTAACCTCCCTTCATTCCTTTTGTTGAGCATCTGAATTGGGAACCATAAAATAGGATTTCTGTTGCCAGCCACTCTTGTTGTGCACATTGTTACACAAAAGTACAAAGACGTACTTATTGCACCCACAGGAATTCTTTACTTCTAAACACAACTTAACCCTTATTTTTTGCATCATTTTGTTATTCCTCATCTATGTTCACTACTTAGCTCCTTTCCCATAGGAATCCCTATTCTACTAAAGCTCTAAATCCACCCCCTCTCAAGCTTTCAGTAGATGAACTAAGCTCCTGCAGTTTTGAGGAGACCATACAACATTGACAGTCTTCACGTTTCTTATCAGTACTTTAAAATTTATCTCCATTTATCTTCTCTTTCTTTGTGCTTTCTCTCTTAGGATTAAGAATTCTTTTTTTCCTTGGTAACTTTTCACAACATTCTGTCTCTCCCCTCTCTAAGACCTTATTCCATGAAGTCCTCTCAGCTGTTTGCATGTTAACTTCTCACTTTCTGCGAAATAATTCCTCTCTGCTCACCAACATGTACACAGCAAGCAAAGCCATAATGTGAAAGCAAAATCCTCAGTCCTATTAGTCTTTGAAATGACATTTTCCCCTTTCTTCAGCACATAATTCTTGAAAGAATATCTAGATTGGCCAACTTCACCTTTCTGTCTCATACCTCACATTTTATGCTCCCCTTAAATCAAAGAAAATGCTTCATTTATAATTCATCAAAAAATTATAAACATCAACAACATTTTGTTTAGTTATCACATTGCCTCTCTCTTCTTTTCATATTTTCCAATCAATCTATACACTAGATTTTAGCTCCTGATGATGGGTAAAAATATAAAGCTATTGCCACTCCCTCAAATTCATATTCATATTCATAACTGTTCACTGGGACCTAAACTCAACAGGTCTTTGTCCCAATGTTTCAGCTTATTCTTTATACCCTATTTCAGTAAATGGTAGCTATACTTCCTAATGACTCAGGCTCTAAGAGTCAATGTCACTTCACACCTTCCACATATTAATTTTTCCATCATTCATTGTGTATCTGTTCCTTGCCAGGGAGTGCATTTATGTCCTAGTTTACACAGGAAAATAAAACAATACCTTTCTTCAGTGATCTTATACTGTAATTGGGGAAGCAGACTGACAAGTAGACACAGTATGTGATAAGTGCTATTCTAAAGGTTAATAAAAAGCCATCAGGACATCAGCAGAGAATGATTCATGTTGTGTGGGGGGAGTTGAAAAAAAATGTTTCACATGAAATAGGTATCTCAGTTGAGTCTTTAATGAGTATTCATTCATTTGTTAAATCCTGTAGATGTGCCCTTCTATTGTCTTTTGCCTATCTTCCCACCATCTGTATCCCACTTCCACCATTTAGGAATTTTCCTGACCCAGAAATTGAACCCGCGTCTCTAGTGTCTCCTGCACTGGCAGATGGGCTCTCTATCACTGAGCCATCTGGTAAGCACTCTGACTCTAGACTCGACTCTAAAACGGGACTTGATTACACCTACAAAGATAATAATTCTAGTCATGTTATTCACATGATCGTAGACTTTATAGGACATTCCTACCATATTGAATGTAACTTCTTCACCATGATATTTAAATATTTCCTCAAAGACCTATCCAACTAATTATCTGCTAACCTGATGCAAAGAACTGACTCATTAAAAAAGACCCTGATGCTGGGAAAGATTGAAGGCAGGAGGAGAGGGGACAACAGAGGATGAGATGGTTGGATGGAATCACCAACTCCATGGACGTGGATATGAGCAAGCTCTGGGAGCTGGTGATGGACAGGGAAGACTGGCATGCTGCAGTCCCTGGGGTCACAAAGAGTTGGACACGATTGTGACTGAACTGATGAAGCAAACATATTCAGTATCACAGACAAGCAGCGCTTTGCCTGATCTTTATGTAATGACAGAAACTTTCTCTCTTCTATGCCCCTGTATTTCTTTTACCTTGAACATTATCTTTCCCTTGATGCCTTTTGAAATACTGTTCATCCTTAAAAATTTAAAATACTCCTTCCAAGATTAATACTGGAAATCATTCCAAACATGTTATGTGATTGTCTCTTTTTGCTCTCGTGACACACTCTACATTTTTTTTCTTATGATGTGACTTGAAAATATATATACAGCCGTGCCCCCAGCAATTACCATAGAATATAAACTTTTGAGAATAACAATACATTACTGTGTTGCATTTTCTTTCATTTCAACACAAAGCATTTGTTAATTGGGGCAGTTGTTTCCACTTGATTTAAGAAGTCACAGTGTTTTTCTTTGATTATCCTTCATAGTTCAAGATAGCTGTTTGTTAAGTCATGATTTGTTGTGCGCAAAGTTCAGAAAATAAGATCTTGGCATCCAGTCCCATCACTTCATGGCAAATAAATGTGGAAACAGTGGCTGACTTTATTTTTCTGTGCTCCAAAATCACTGCAGATGGTGATTGCAGCCATGAAATTAAAAGACGCTTACTCCTTGGAAGGAAAGTTATGACCAACCTAGACAGCATATTCAAAAGCAGAGGCATTACCTTGCCAACAAAGGTCTGTCTAGTCAAGGCTATGGTTTTTCCAGTGGTCATGTATGGATGTGAGAGTTGGACTATAAAGAAAGCTGAGCACTGAAGAATTGATGCTTTTGAACTGTGGTGTTGGAGAAGACTCTTGAGAGTCCCTTGGACTGCAAGGAGATCCAACCAGTCCATCCTAAAGGAGATCAGCTCTGGGTGTTCATTGGAAGGACTGATGTTGAAGCTGAAACTCCTGTACTTTGGCCCCCTGATGCAAAGAGCTGACTTATTGGAAAAGACCCTGATGCTGGGAAAGCTTGAGGGCAGGAGGAGAAGGGGACAACAGAGGATGAGATAGTTGGATGGCATCACTGACTCAATGGACATGGGTTTGGGTGGACTCTGGGAGTTGGTGATGGACAGGGAGGCCTGGCGTGCTGCGATTCATGGAGTTGCAAAGAGTTGGACATGACTGAGAGACTGAACTGAACTGAACTGAAAGGAAGAAGTAAAGGCCTTAAAACTATCCTCAGTTTTTGATGTGTTCCCCTACTCTACCACTTCTCAAACGCAAAAACAAACTAACAAACAAAAAAACATGCAACTAGACTAATCACGTGTCAAACTCAATGCTTAGAAAGTGTCTTCAACAACTTTCGGAATGGGAGAAAATAATAGCAAATGAAGCAACTGACAAACAACTAATCTCAAAAATATACAAGCAACTCATGCAGCTCAATTCCAGAAAAATAAATGACCCAATCAAAAAATGGGTCAAAGAACTAAATAGACATTTCTCCAAAGAAGACATACAGATGGCTAACAAACACATGAAACGATGCTCAACATCACTCATTATCAGAGAAATGCAAATCAAGACCACAATGAGGTACCACTTCACACTAGTCAGAATGGCTGTAATCCAAAAGTCTACAAGCAATAAATGCTGAAGAGGGTGTGGAGAAAAGGGAACCCTCTTACACTGTTGGTGGGAGTGCAAATTAGTACAGCCACTATGGAGAACAGTGTGGAGATTCCTTAAAAAACTGGAAATAGAACTGCCTTCTGACCCAGCAATCCCACCGCTGGGCATACACACCAAGGAAACCAGAATTGAAAGAGATACATGTACCCCAATGTTCATTGCAGCACTGTTTATAATAGCCAGGACATGGAAGCAACCTAGATGTCCATCAGCAGATGAATGGATAAGAAAGTGGTGGTACATATACACTATGGAGTATTACTCAGCCATTAAAAAGAATACATTTGAATCAGTTCTAATGAGATGGATGAAACTGGAGCCAATTATACAGAGTGAAGTAAGCCAGAAATAAAAACACCAATACAGTATACTAGCACATATATATGGAATTTAGAAAGATGGTAACGTTAACCCTGTATGCGAGACAGCAAAAGAGACACAGATGTATAGAACAGACTTTTGGACCCTGTGGGAGAGGGTGAGGGTGGGATGATTTGGGAGAATGGCATTGAAACATGTATAATATCATGTAAGAAATGAATTGCCAGTCTAGGTTCGATGCAAGATACAGGATGCTTGGGGCTGGTGCACTGGGATGACCCAGAGAGATGGTATGGGGAGGAGGAGGGAGAGGGGTTCAGGATTGGGAACTCATGTACACCCATGGCAGATTCATGTTGATGTATGACAAAACCAATACAGTATTGTAAAGTAAAATAAAGTAAAATAAAAAAAAAAATAAGAAAGTGTCTTCAAGCTTTATAGTCTGAGAGAAAAGCAAATTTAAATATTATTCCAAATTATATGATATAGTTTTTTCTTTCTTTCTTTTTTTTTTTTTACCATTCATCTCATTGATATCAAGCTGTTAATACAAGATATTGAAAAAGCGAGAGTTTACCCAGACTGCACTGTCCAGACACTCTTGTGGTTTTCCTGTTTTGGCTCTATTATGTGATATCATAACAGCTGTACTCATTTCTATCCTGAGATGGCATATCCTTGGGTGCTTTTCTAATATATAAGCTGAATTACATTCCTTGATTCAGTGTGAAGTCTTATGACAAAATAATAATGATGATAAAGATTTAAATGAAGGTGTTATTTTCTTTCCTAATTTTATTTGAAGAAGCAATAATTTAGGGAAAGTGTACAGACATACCAATAGAGACTAAAGAAAAATAAAGCCTTATTATACGAAAAGGTTATGGATACTATTCCAGTCTTACTGTTTCTTTCCTACTCAAGATAACAGTAAACTATTAACAGTTATTGCAAATGAATTATGAGATAATTTATTCATGTGTTAATTCAGTCTTTTAGTAAATATTAAGTATTTAAGCAATTGTACAAGTTAATATGGATATACAGATAAAAATATATGGAAACTTTCCTGCAAGATATCACAGTGACAATAAGTATAAATCATCAAAGAGAAGAGTAAAATAGAAATCTGGATATAATGCATGATGGGAATTAGAAGTGAGAGTTTCAGAAAACCAGAGAGGGACAGAGAGAGGGTTGGAGGAGATGGGAGCCTCATTTCTGTTCAAAGGAGAATTAACCAAGGAAGAAAAATTTTAAAACTTCCAGTTACTAATTTGAAAACAAAAGTCAACCATTTCAGCACATGAAGCTTTGTGTACCACTCAGACACTGAGTACAAGGGGCTAAAACAATGTTGAGACAAATTTTGCCCCCCGCCCTTTTTTTTGAGGCTGAATAAAAATAAAATACACATGGAGGTAATGAATAGAAATAACAGTTATAAGATCCAGAAGAAGAATATCCCTTGGAAAATGGTTTTCTGCACAAATTTTAAAAATGTGTATTAAAAAACCAAAATGGTATCATTGTTAAAATCCAAGAGAACATGATATTTGCTACAAAAGAGCTAAGATATGAGGGAAATGAACAGAAAGAAAATCACAATGTGAAAAGAAAGAGGAATTTTAAACTATATTGAAAGGAAATTATGCAATAGCAGAATCAATATGACAAAGTAAATCAGTATGTGGAAGACAACTTTGAAAACCTCTTCCAAGGGAGTGGTGGTGGAAGATGGAAGCCTGCATAGCATGCAAAATCACAGAGGACCTGGAAAAATGACAGGGAAGATGATAGATCTGGAGGTCTGAAAACACAGTCATCACATAGATAAGTAACATTTCAAAAGCAACAGCCAGAACACAAGTAACCAAACTTATTTGCAGCCTTACTAAACATCTGTATATGCCGTTTGAAAGAGTCCTGCAGACTTCTGCAGATAAAGACGAAACACCACACCCAATTCTTTATTTTATAGATTTGAGTACCCCATCCCCAGCACTCACAGCACTGAGTTGATTCTCACTAGTAGGTACATTTTAGAAAGCTACTTTGATTGCAAGAATAAAGAAAAATCAACAAGTCTACAGAAATAAAGATATATTAACCATCAGTTCAGTTCAGTACAGTTCAGTCCCTCGGTTATGTCTGAATCTTTGTGACCCTATGGGCTGTAGCATGCCAGGCTTCCCTGTCCATCACCAACTTCCAGAGCTTACTCAAACTCACGTGCATCAAGTCAGTGATGCCATCCAACTATCTCATCCTCTGCCGTCTCCTTTTCCTCCCATCTTCAATCTTTCCCAGCATCAGGGTCTTTTCTAGTGAGTCAGTTCTTTGTATCACGTGGCCAAAGTATTGGAGTTTCAGCCTCAACCTCAGTCCTTCCAATGAATATTCAGGACTGATTTCCTTTCAGATAGACTGGTTGGACCTCCTTGTAGTCCAAGGTACTCTCAAGAGTCTTCTCCAACACCCCAGTTCAAGAGCATCAATTCTTTGGCACTCAGCTTTCTTAATAGTCCAACTCTCACATTCATACATGACTACTGGAAAAACCATAGCTTTGACTAGATGGACCTTTGTTGGCAAAGTAATGTCTCTGCTTTTTAATATGCTGCCTAGGTTGATCATAGCTTTTCTTCCAAGGAGCAAGCATCTTTTAAATTTCATGGCTGCAATCACCATCTGCAATGATTTTTGAGCCCAAGAAAGTAAAGTCTGTCAATGTTTCCATTGCTTCCCCATCTATTTTGCACGAAATGATGGGACAGGATACCATGATCTTAGTTTTCTGAATGTTGAGTTTTAAGCAAACTTTTTCACTCTCCTCTTTCACTTTCAAGAGGCTCTTTAGGTCTTTGGTTTCTGCCGTAAGGGTGGTGTTTCCTCTGTATCTGAGGTTATTGATATTTCTCCTGGCAATCTTGATTCTAGCTTGCGCTTCATCTAGCCAGGCATTTCGCATGATGCACTCTGCATAGAAGTTAAATAAGCAAGGTGACAATATGCAGCCTTGATGTACTTCTTTCCTGCTTTGGAACCAGTCTGTTGTTCCATGTCCACACAAAGAACAAATAATTCATCTCTGCAACATGAAAGAGCAGAGTCCAACAAGGACAAATTTTTGTTTGGTTTTATTTTTTAAATTAATTTATTTAATTGGAGACTAATTACTTTAAATATTGTAGTGGTTTTTGCCATACATTGACATGAATCAGCCATGACATCATCGGGTGTACATGTGTTCCTCATCCTGAACCCCCCTCCCACCTCACTCCCAATCCCATCCCTCAGGGTCATCCCAGCGCACCAGCCTTGAGCTCCCTGTCTCATGTATGGAACCTGGACTGGCGATCTATTTCACATATACATATACATGTTTCAATGCTATTCTTTCGAATCATCCCACCCTCGCCTTCTCCCACAGAGTCCAAAAGTTTGTTCTTTACATCTGTGTCTCTTTTGCTGTCTCACATATAGGGTCATTGTTACCATCTTTCTAAATTCCATATATATGCATTAATATACTGTATTGGTGTTTTTCTTTCTGACTTCACTATGTATAATAGACTCCAGTTTCATCTACCTCATTAGAATTGATTCAAATGCATTTTTTAAATAGCTGAGTAATACTCCATTGTGTATATGTACCACAGCTTTCTTATCCATTCATCTGCTGATGGACATCTAGGTTGGTTCTATGTCCTGGCTATTGTAAAGAGTGCTGAGATGAACATTGGGGTACACGTGTCTCTTTCAATCCTGGTTTCGTCGGTGTGTATGCCCAGCAGTGGGATTGCTGGGTCGTATGGCAGTTCTATTTCCAGTTTTTTAAGGAATCTCCACACTGTTTTCCATAATGGCTGTACTAGTTTGCATTCCCACCAACAGTGTAACAGAGTTCCCTTTTCTGCATACCCTCTGCAGCATTTATTGTCTGTAGACAACCAGAACAAATTTGAAAGAAAAAATTTTATTGGTAATTTTATAACACATAGTATTGTCTTTTCTGTGTATAAGAACAAATTTGCAGTTTTGTACATTCAAGAGATGCTGGAAAACACACGTATAATCTGCATAAACAGAAATTGAAGGAAAGAAAATACCAGTATATAAGGACTCGAACTGCAAAGTGTGTAATTCTGATGGTTTAAAATATTTTAAATGGAGATAAAATCAACAAGGTAGCCATAGAAACTATAGCAGTGTCTGGCAGAATAGAATTCACTTAATATTTGTTGAAAGGATATATTTTCTAATGAACTATAAATTGGCAAAATTGAAACAAAAGTCAAAAGAATAAAACCACATCCTGAGAAGAACTAGAAACATTTGAAGAGCTCTAACCTCTAAAACAGGTGCTGAGACCAGATGGTTTTACCTATGAGTCCTGTTACCCTTCAAGGGACAGATAATACCAATGCTATCCAAACTATTCTAGGATATTAAAAAATAGAAAAATACTCTTGTCATTTTATAAAACTTGGCATTAACAATTATATTGAAATATGAAAAAGAAAATGGCAGACCAATTTCACTTTAGAATTCAAATGGTAAAAATTTTTCCAAACTGAAATCCAGCACTATATTAAAGTGTCAAAATTGAGCACATCATAGAATAACAATAATTTGTATTAAAATGTCAGTTGAGTACATTATAGAATATCAATAATTGCTTCCATTTCCACCTCCCTCCTCCTCAAACACTTTAACTGTATGTTCCTATATGGCAGAGCAGGACAGGGGTCTGTCTTAGCCATCTTTTTATTCCCCATGTCCATTCCAGTACTTTGTCAGAGTTATCAGTAAATCTTTCTTTATATGTGGACAACTGAATGGTGAGGTCATCAGAGTAACAAGAGACATTAGCAATAGGTACAAATAAAATATGGAAAATAAAAAATAAGATAACTATTAATTGAGAGGAGGGTACTATAAGAAACTAAAGCTAATCTTGATACATTACTTGATTGAGCAGTGAATGGTATGAACATAACCCTGTTAATATAAACACAGAATATTGACCTAACTGTCAATGTTATATTAGGAATATGAGGTGAGGGGAAATGGGATGCTAAGACAGTTTAATAATTGCAATAAACAAGAAATCAGAAGATAGTTCCTAATATGTATGCATCTCTGACATGACTGAGCAACTAAGTACACCACCCACGCATCAGTTGGTAGCAGTTTCAGATTTCATTTAGGTATATGGAAGTGAATGCTAACATTATGTCAGACAACTGAAGAAGTTTCCATTTGGTTGTCTCTAGGGAGTAGAATTGCTGGAGCCTGGGGAGGGTACTGCTACCTCTTAGTACAGTAATCATTCTTCCGATTTATAAGCAAGATCCTAAAGGCTTAAATAACTATAAAAGTATTGTCTGGAAATTTTAAACTCTGAGCATATGTTTGATAATGTAAGAATACATAAACAAATCAAATTTAGCTGTAACAACATTATTTTTTAAATGATAATATCTATTTGGGACAAGGGTAAAAGAAAACTGATCTTCACTTATTGTATAACTGATAAATTTGATCAACAGGGCACTTTTGCATTACGTATCCAAAGCCTTAGGAATCCATAGTTTCTGATTATGGATTCTGTGAATACTAGAATCTCCATTCTTAGAATTTAATTCTCAAGAAATATTCCAGATCATATACAAATATTTTCATCATTTGCGTCACTGTGGTATCTTTTGCACTGAAAAGATTTGTCTGTGTGTTGTTCATTAGCCTTCTCACAGTTTATATTTCTTCTGATTATTAATGTATTGCCTCTCAGCTCCAAATCCACCGTTCTAAACTCTGGTAAATCCTGGGGCTGAGACTGTGCAGATATCTCACTTTTCTGTTTGCCAGCTGCCTCCCGCGCAGAGCCCTGCCCAGAGGAGAAGCAGAGGAGGGAGTGGGAACTTGATACTTTAGTCTACTTCCTGTGGGCTCCCCCTCCCTTGCTTCTTCATCCCAGCAGCAGCAGACCCTTCCTAGGGCAGAAACACAATTCAGTTCTCAGTTTTTCCCGAAGTAGTAGAACCAGCCTCAATACCCTCTATTCAGACACTAACCTCAGCTAAGCAGGCCCCTTCTCAGAGGTCTGAGTTTAAGCCCTTCTAAATTTTTAAATTTTAATAACTCAAATCTCTTCCTTTGGTCTTTCAACCCTAGGGATTATAGCAGCTTCCTACAGTTACTACCTCTAGGATACTTTAGGGTTCTCTTTTTAACACTTTGAGCTACCTGGTTAGCAAATTTATTCTTATATTTTCCCTCTTAAATTCTCTTTGGCTTAATAAATGGCATAGTTTCTAACTCCTGACTCCACCATGCTATTATAAGGGAATGTCTAATGCAGTTTTTATAATCACAATTAGGAAAAAATAATCACATATATATATATACACACATATATATGAGTGTGTGTGTATATGGGTGTCAGAGAAGGCACTGGCACCCCACTCCAGTACTCTTGCCTGGAGAATCCCATGGATGGAGGAGCCTGGTAGGCTGCAGTCCATGGGGTCGCGAAGAGTCGGAAATGACTGAGCGACTTCATTTTCACTTTTCAGCTTCATGCATTGGAGAAAGAAATGGCAACCCACTCCAGTGTTCTTACCTGGAGAATCCCAGGGACGGAGGAGCCTGGTGGGCTGCCATCTGTGGGGTCGCACAGAGTCGGACATGACTGAAACTACTTAGCAGCAGCATATATGGGTGTGTATATGTATCCCATCAGTTCAGTTCAGTTCAGTCTCTCAGTCGTGATTGACTGTTTGTGATCCCATGAGATGCAGCATGCCAGGCCTCCCTGGCCAACACCAACTCCCGGAGTCTACCCAAACTCATATTCATTGAGTCAGTGAGGCCATCCAACCATCTCATCCTCTGTCGTCCCCTTCTCCTCCTGCCCTTAATCTTTCCCAGCATCAGGGTCTTTTCAAATAAGTCAGCTCTTCGCATCAGGTGGCCAAAGTATTGGAGTTTCAGCTTCAACATCCCATCAGAAACCTTGAAAAAATAACTTATTTTCCACTGGGGAAAAAAGTCTTTATTAAAAGTAACAGAAACTCTAAACCAGGCAATAAAATAATCATGTGAAACAGTATTCTGAATTTTGGAAACTTGGATTACAGTGTGCAGTGGTAAAACGAATTAAATAACAAAGACAGACTGGTGAAATTTAAAATGTATTTGCCCTGACATGTGACTTTTTCCCTCCCATTTGCTTATCAGGAGACAGTGAGATTGACTGAACTTTTTAATGAGTTGTGTTTCCCTCTGCCTTATACTATATATCCTTTGCATTGTTTCCAACCACTATGTTTCTGGTAAATGCTTGACAGTGTTTTCCACATGAGTTAAATCAGGCTAGTACTTCTGCACAGAGAGCTTTGTTTGGTTAGTACAGGGGAATTTAAATATCTTCTTGAGAGAGGTACTTCTACAGGCAACTTTGGTTCATTTCATATGGCCTGCTCCTCCAAATCTCTGTGTTCTGCTTAATCACTGTGTTGGAGGCATTGTGACTAAAGGCTCATTTGCATCAAAATAAATTCCCAGAAGGTTTGCTACTTTGATGAAATGGAATTAATTAAATATAATCTAGAGGTAGTTGGAAAAATACAGGATAAAAACTTAGTTTACATGCTACTAGAAGCATTTCGTTAAACCCTCCTTTCTAAATGGTACCCAGAACACCTTTCAAAAGTTATTCCTCCTTCTATTAAAAAAAAAAAAAAAAATCCTGTTCCTTAGCAATTCAACCTAAAACAAAGAAATCAAAAATACTGCATGCTAAACAAATTCACAGCATACATTTCGTAGAGGCAAGGCAAGCTAACATTAATAAATGAAGCTATTTAAGCTTGATTTGCGTATTTAACTCATCTTAATTACACATGCATTCAGCAAACATTTTAAAAGCCGCAATCAATCTTTCACAGACATGGTTAGTTTTTTATATGGAATAACAAAAACCAGAAACCTTGTTAATGATTATTCTGTTTCTAATTTATATGCCAGTGGGATTATTTATATAATAATAATATAGTTTTCCTTAACAATTTGTAAACTTATAAAGTTAAAATGCTTTGATTTCACAAAGTCGTTTTTTAAAAAGATTTGCAGAAGATGTCAGTTACCCCAATTTTTCTGTTATATTAAGTATGTGACCCTGTTCAATTAAAATTTTTAAGAAAGGTCTTTGTTAAATTCGTTATTACTTTTTAACATGATGATTAAGATAGTAGCTGTTGTAGAAACAAATGCTACATCTTGCTGCAGACTGCTTCTCTTAAGGTTGTTTCAACTTTAATTTTGCTCACCCTTGGACACAGTTTGCTTTCTTTTCTTTAATAGTACATTTCATTGGTCATATTATTTGAAATTAAAAATTCATAGGACACAATTGCACAATGTAATCCTCTTTAATTTCATTCAATTTTATATAGAGAATTTTTTTTCTCAAAAATCAAGAACTAGTTTATTTTAAGCAATTATTTTCTAGAAATATACACAGAAATAATGTTATGAGCAGGCAGTGCTTCTGTATTGCCATGTGAGGGGCTGGCAGGTCTGAGGGGTTGCTAGGCGCAGGGAGTGCTATGGACAGGAAAAAGTCAGTGCATAAAATTTTTTTCTGCGCAATGGTCAAATGGCTGTGAAATTCAATTATTAGGGCTCCATTTCCCATAGTTCCTCTCCATGAGGATTGTTTTAGAAAATAAAAAATCCTGAGAGGTTAACCCTTCTGCCTGAATTGCCTTGAAAACGCAGAGGTCATGTGAAGAAAAGAAAGTTGATGAAGGATAAATGCATTAAACTTACTACATTTCCTAGGAATGGCCTTATTGTGTGTGTGTAGTAACTTGAAAAATATTTATTAAATACCTCTCATGAGCCAGCTTGTCTCTATAGTTATAATTATGAAGTGATGAAGATAATAGATGTTATCCTGCTATCACAAAACTTATAATCTATGTATTGTTACTATGTAATAATTAACATTTATTTAGCACTTCCTGTGACTCAGGCAGCAATCTAAGCTCTTTACATGAATTAGCTTAAACCTCATAATGACACCATCATTTAGATTCTCTTACTACTCCTGTTTTGCAGATGAGGAAACTGAGGCTCAGAGTCTTACAAAGACAGTAAGCTGCAAAGCCTGAGTTCAAGTTCAGGCACTGTACCTCCAGATCCTGTGCTCTTAACTACTGCCTTATATGCATATCCACCTGTTTAGATATATGCCCAACTATGACATATAAATGCAACTTTTCATTTTGAGATTGAATGTTGGCTCAAAGTAGGTTTACTTTAAATTGTGTTGGTTACAGAGGCAAAAAGTAGGTTAGGTCAGTCTTGGAAGGGTAGCTGTGTTGGCTATTGAGGCTCATTTTTTTGTCTGTTACACAGGAGGGAGAAGGTTAATATCAGCCTTAGGAACATGTTCACTGTAGTGAATCCAGCCAGTTGGCTGGCTTTCAAATCATGAGTCTGTTGCTATTTGGCTTTTCAAGGAGTGTTTACTGAAGTTAGTTGTCATTGATTAATTAAATAGGTTTAAAACCAGTTCTGGTTACCTACTTGTAAGCAGGAGTATGGAACCGCTAATAATTGATTGGACAGGTTCAAAACTAGTTCTGTAGTTTGTTAACATGGTTATAGAACAATTTTATCATTTCAATTTCTTGCATATAAAACATTAGGTTACTTTATAAGAAAACAATTACTATCTTGGCTTTGGCATTCTTTCCTTCTGCCGTTGTAGAATAGTGCTTCTGTTTTCTCATTTCAAAAATGGAAATCACAATAATACCATATCACAGGAAGTAAATGTGGTAACGAAAGTAAAGCACTTAACACAGTGCTTTAAGTACATAATAAGCACTCAATAAATGTAAAGCTGCATTTTTGACCAGGAGTCATCAGTTATCTTCATGTAGTTGTTTCAAACATTAAGAGAGAGTGGCATAGTCAATGCGTACATATGCTACTGGGTTAGAACCACGTTATGGCAAAGGAATTGAGGGAATAAGACAGGGCACATTTCATGTCATGACAGATGAGATTAAAAAAAGAAGAAGAAGAATATTGGAAAGAAGACCAAGCTATTTATCTAAAAATAAGCATATCTGGTGAGGGTAGTTTTGTTTTCTTTTTTTGTCAGTAGTGATCTTCATGTAACTGATTACTTTTTCATTCAGCAACTTTTATGAAATCCTACCAGAGCTGTCTTGGGCCTTGGGGTGATATAGTGGTACAAGATAAGCAAGTTTCTCCTATGGGGCTAATTCTAGTGGGTGGAAAATGACAATAAACAGGAATACAAATTCATTAACTAATTTTAGTTTACGATGAGTGATACAAAAGAAACAGGATGACCTATTTGTTGGGTACCAATCTCTGCTGAAACAGTTAAACACTGGAGTCTCAGGGGCGTGACACACTAGAAGCTTAGCTCTCATTTCATAGAATGTCCTCTCAGAAGGTCCTGATCAGTAGCTTTTCTCCTTGAGGTCGTTCTGAAACCCAGACTCCTTCCATTTGTGCTCTGCCGTCTTCTAGAGCTCCTCTGCCTTCAGCCTGCAAACAAGCAAAAGCAAAGAGCTTAGAGGCTTGTGTAGGGTATTTTATGGTCCAGACCCATGTTGGGCTTATTTCACAATTGCCCACATTTCACTGGGCAAAACTTGGTCACAGGGCCACTTCTGACCTCAAGTCTGACTGCGTATCCAAGGGGAAAGGAAAAATGGTTCTATAGAATTTTCTGCTACTGTAATGAGAGCATAGAAAGGAACCCTCACATGATGAATCTCAGTGCCCCTCCATTGCTGTCACTGTTTTTCAGTCGCTAAGCATGTCTGACTCTGTGACCCTATGGACTGTAGCATATCAGGCTCCTGTCTCTCACTATCTCCCAGAATTTGCTCAAATTCATGTACATTGAGTCGGTGGTAATCTCTAACCATCTCATCCTCTGTTGCCCCCTTCTCATTTTGCCTTCGATCTTTTCCAGCATCAGGGTCTTTTCCAATAAGTCAGCTCTTCGCATCAGGTGGCCAAAGTATTGGAGCTTCAGCATCAGTCCTCCCAGTGAATAGTCAGGGTTGATTTCCTTCAGGGTTGACCAGCTTGATCTCCTTACAGTCTCAGGGACTCTCAAGAGTCTTTGCCAGCGCCACAACTTGAAATCATCAATTCTTCAGTTTTCTGCAGTGGAAAGACAGGATAAAAGACAGTTTTGCCCAGTGAAAGAGAGTAAAACCTTTGCTCTGGAATATAAGCAAATCCTCTATAGACAGAAGAGGAGAAGCCTGTAATGTGAACAAATGCCTCATGGGGAGATGCCCCTCAATCTCTCCAGAAGTCTCCATCTTCAGGGTTGCTATTCAGACATGTTTTGAACAGATGAAGTACTCTGCTCAGAAAGCCCTGACCATACAGAAACAGGAAAAGAATCACGGAACACAAGGCATGAGAAGGAAGACTGGTGAAGGACAAGGTCAGATAGGCAGACAGAAGCCAAACAATACAAAGCCTTTGGACCTAAGTGAAGAGTTGAAAATTTATTCTGAGTGTGACAGTAATTGTTTGGGTGATTGTAAGCAGCAGCATGGCGTGAACTGACTCAGGTTTTATTGATCCAGTGACTGAGAGAGAAATGGAAGAGGAGGGTGGTGAGGGTAGGAGCAAGGAGATGATCAAGGATGCTTCTGCTGTCCTCATCATCTTGGGATGTTGTCCTGCAGCAGAGTGGTAACAGTGGAGAAAGGCAGAGGTGAGCAGAGCAAGGCTATACATTGAAGACAGAACTGATTTCCTGGATAAAGGGGTAGGGTGAAGGTGAGGAAAGAAAAGGAGGTCTTCTAATTCTCAGTTTTTCTTTTAAAAGTTATTTTATATTGGAGCATAGTTGATTAACAATGTTGTGTCAGTTTCGAGTGTATAGCAAAGTGATTCAGCTATACATATACATTTCAAATTCTTTTCCCATTTAGTTTATTACAGAGTACTGAGCAGTGTTCCCCGTGCTTTACAGTAGATCCTTGTTGGTTATCAATTCCCAGGTTTTTGGTTGCTTAGACTTTTTGTTTGTTTGTTTGTTTGAGCAACTAGTGATGCTGTTTAGTTAAAGGGAAAGATTTAGCAAGGGTCAAGAGAAGCAACTTGAAAATAAAAATCAAAAAGTCTGCTTTTGCATATCATGTCTAACATGCTGGATCAGATACCAGCAGAAAACAGATGAAACACGGAGTGTACTCCAGTTGAATGTTTACAGAAATGGGAACAAGGTTAAGGGGCCAAGCATAGCACCCAAGGCTAGCAACAATAGAGAGCCATTACTACCCCTACATCTGAAGGGGCCAGGGAAGGAGAGCATTACTGGACACAGTGTGATCTGTCGCCATTATAGACAGCCTGCACAACATAAGCAGTAGAATTAGGCAGAGGGCAGAGCCAATAAGAAAATCACAGCTGAACAAGAAGGGAGCTAGAGTGATCATTTATCCATCTTCCATATTGTTTGGCTCTTCTGTATCCTGCTGGCAGTGTCCTCTGGCTCACTCCGAACAGAGGATGGAGGACCTGAAAGCCCATGATGTTGTAGTTAGTAGAGATCAGGGCACAGAGCAGGGCAGTGCCACATGGGGAATGTATCTGAGAGATAAATGGAAAAAATCAGCATTGATGCTGATAAGACTCCTTCCGAGGGTCTTTAAGGAGACAGATAGCTAAGGGCAGAGGTATTGAACATCATCAGTATTTCAGTGGCCTATGTCAAATGTACTACGAGCTAATATTTGTGTTCTTTCTTTGCACTGTAGGCACTGTACCAACATTCCACATGCATTATATCATGTAATTCTTAAAACAGACCTAACGTTTTTATCATCTCATTAGACATGGGTAATGGCATTTAATCTATAGATTTGTTTTGAGAATTGCATGAGGCAACTAAAGCACAGTGAATTGAAGCAAACTGTTTAATGTCGCACCACTGTTTGGTCGCACAGCAGAGCCAAGAATTAAGTCAGAGATGTTTCTGTCCCCAGGGCAAGTCAGAGAAACCATTATTGCACACAGCTTTTCTGAGAGAATCAAATGCTGGTCATGTGTCTTTTTTTTTCTTTCTTTTTTTTTCTTTGGAAAACACTACCCTCTTTTTCATTTTTTTCACTTCTTTGGGGAAAAAAAAATTGTGACATGAATTCATCAAAGAAAATATTCCAAATTTTAATGTCCCAATTTGGGTATTGCTTTTGACTAAGGCTGTTTGCAGACCAGAATACTAGTAACCCTCATATTCCCTATACCACAAAGAAAAAGGAGGAGATTTACTTTTATCTTGGGAACAAAGCTGAATAGAAAAGCTTTTTTAACTTTTCTTAATTCATGAAACATTTATCTTCGAGTCAGGTTTTGTTATAGCAGCACAAATGTGGTCCGTCAGCATTTCCATTATATCCCCATATTTCCAGGGCTTTTCAAGAGTGCCTTGGAGATTCAACTTTGAATTAAATCTTGGCATTCAGGGTTTGAATCAGGAAACTCCATTTTCCCTACCAATGAATCAAATAGTTAAGAAGTTCTGAATTTAGAAGAGGACAAAATGTAAAATTTTTATTAACAGAAATTATTTAAAGACAAATTTACTAACAAATACTTAGACCACATTAGCACTTATTATATGATTATAATGTTATTTAACTATATATGGTATTGTATACTCAGTTGATCAGTTGTGTATGATTCTCTGCTACCTCATGGACTGTAGACCACCAGGCTCCCCTGTCCATGGGATTTCCCAGGCAAGAATACTAAAGCAGGTTGCTATTTCCTACTGAGTTCTCAAAAAAATTAACCATAAGTGCTCCTAAGATAATATATGAAAGCTAACTATAACATCTTATATTTGCCTTTTTGACTTTGTAAGTAATTTATTCCTACTTTGGGAATTTGGATGATTTGAAGTCCTCAGCATAATTGGTTTAATGTTATTAACAGCATCAGTGTACTAAACCAGAAGAGCCTGAGTAGGGGGAATCCTGAGAGGGTGCCAAAGTGTTTCAATATATTTTTATGAATTTTAAATTCATGTGGGGAAATTTTGCATTCTATAAAAAGGGATTAATAGCATGCATTAGTTCTATAAATAGATACTTGAAATTTAATGTGTTGAATTCAGTGACAATAATGAGGATTAAATAAGTTTAATTACAAAGCCTTTCCTCTTAGTTCCAAACTGGTCTATGAATGTTCTGTGGCAGTGAGAAGGCATAATGATGACCCTGTATCTTTTAATATCTCCTTCTATAGTCTTTCCTGAAATCTCTCCCCCAGCCTTAAATGAAGAAGGCAATGGCACCCCACTCCAGTACTCTTGCCTGGAAAATCCTATGAACAAAGGAGCCTGGTAGGCTGCAGTCCATGGGGTCGCTAAGAGTCAGATACGACTGAGCGACTTCCCTTTCACATTTCACTTTCATGCATTGGAGAAGGAAATGGCAACCCACTCCAGTGTTCTTGCCTGGAGAATCCCAGAGACAGGGGAGCCTGGTGGGCTGCCGTCTATGGGGTAGCACAGAGTCAGACATGACTGAAGTGACTTAGCAGTAGCAGCAGCCTTAAATAGTTTAGGATTACGTCAACAAAATGTAGTTAATGAAAAATAGATGAAGCCTTTTGAGTACACTTAATCTCCTTCTGACTGACTTCTGTCCAGCCACAATAGCCTCTTTTCTGTTTCAGAAACATACTAAGCAGACTCCCACATTGAGGCATTTGTTCTAACTTTTTCTTCTTGGAAGGAACTTCCTCCAGATGTCTTCTTGGCCAACTCCCATTACTGCCTCAGTCTTTGCTCAAACCCTGCTTTCTGAATGTGAACAAACTCTATCACTCTACTTGATAATTGGATTTGCCCTTAGATATTCAATCCCAGAATTCATGACACCCATTACCCTACCTGACTTTTCTTCTTTCTACAGTATTTATTCTCTTCTAACACACTTAGCTTCCCTGGTGGCTCAGATGATAAAGAATCAGCGTGCCATGCTGATTGCAGGGAGACCTGGGTTCAATCCCTGGGTTGGGAAGATCCCCTGGAGGAGGGCATGGGAACCCACTCCAGTAATCTTGTCTGGAGAATCCTGAAGGACAGAGAAGCCTGACAGGTTACAGTCCATGGGGTTGCAAGGAGTCAGACGTGACTGAGTGATGAAGCAACACACTCAAATCTTTTTAAAATGTCTGTTCCTTCACTCTTCCCCTAGATTGTAAGGTCAATGAAGACAAGTTTCTTTGTTTTATTCATTGACATATTCTAAGAATTGTGCTGAGGATATATTAATTGCTCAAAGATACTTGTTAAATGAATGATGCATTATAAAATGAAATCTGAATTTCATCCCATAACAATAATCTGCAAACATTTCAGATTTAACTTTCTCTGTTCTCTGGTTCTTCTGTAAGATTTTAGTTATTTCCCTAGGATAGGTAAGAATGCACTTTGAACATTGATGACACAATGAAAGGTCCTACATTTAAATCCTTTTATAATGTTTTGTTGTCCAGTTGCTAAGTCATGTCTGACTCTTTCTGACGCCATGGACTGCAGCATGCTGGGGTTCCTTGTCCTTCACTATCTCCCAGGGTTTGTTCAAACTCAGGTCCATTGAGTCAGTGATGCTATCCAACCATTTCATCCTCTGCCACCCTCTTCTCCTTTTGCCTTCCGTCTTTCCCAGAATCAGAGTTTTTCCAATGAGTTGTGTCCTCATATCAGGTGGACAAAGTATTGGAGCATCAGCATTAGGCCTACCAATGAATATTCAAGGCTGTTTTCCTTTAGGATTGACTGGTTTGATCTCCTTGCCATCTAAGGGACTGTCAAGAGTCTTCTTCAGCACCACAGTTAGAAAGCACCAATTCTTTGGCACTCAACCTTCTTTACGGTTCAACTCTCACATCCATACATGACTACTGGAAAAACTATAGCTTTTACTATATGGACCTTTGCTGGCAAAGTGATGAGTTTGTTTTTTTTAATATGTCTAGATTTGTCCTAGCTTTCCTTCCAAAGAGCAAGTACCTTTTACTTTCATGGCTGCAGTCATCATCCACAGGGATTTTGGAGCCCAGGAAGATAAAATCTGTCACTACCACTTTTTCCCTTTCTGTTTGCCATAAAGCAATAGGACTGGATGTCATAATCTTAGTTTTTTGAATGCTGAATTTAAAGCCAGCTTTTTTTATTCTTCTCTTTCACCCTTGTCAGGAGACTCTTTAGTTCCTCTTCACTTTCTGCCACTAGGGTATAATGTGCTATGGGCTCACTTTTGGAAATTTTGTACTTAATTTCAATTAGTTTTATCTATTGTTTGGAAAAGATAAATAAGTAGATGTAAAGCATGGTTTTCTCAAAATAAATGCTTATTTTGTGTTAAAAATACTACTGGACATGTTTGTAACATTTTTTATACTTGTAATGATCTTAATACCAAACTCAGAATTTATGAATTAAATGTGATCTTGTGATTAAAAAGGGAAAAGAACCCCATACCCTCAGCAGTGATGAAGACATCTTGAAAACAAGGGCTTTCTATAAGAATTCACTACTTGGCACCATGACCTGAAAGGTATGCTAATTGCAGATGGAGTCATTTAGTGAGAATTCACTACCGGTTCAATGATATAAATGTGAAAACACTGGAATTTCACGGTAAAATACAAATGCTAGTGACACACTCACCAGTACAGCCATGTCTTGATTCTAAACGGTAGCTGACAGCAAAATGTAGCATTTTCTACTGTGAGTTTGTATTGATTTTATTAATTGACTTAAACATTACTTTAGAACAAATAAGATCAGTTATCTTTCCATTTCTTTTCACATATATTGAAAGGAATTTATTTGACTTGTATTTCCGCTTTGTCTTCTTAGGGGAAATGCGAGCAGTCTCTCTATGGTCACATGCATTCCATCAATGATGCCACCTTCACTCCTAGGGTGAGTTTAGTTCTTCCACTAAGTTATTTTACAGCTTTATTATTCAAATTCATTTTAATGAAAAAAAGTGCCAGAGAAAAAATGGCAGGTTAACAGGGTGAGAGGAGAGAACAAATTTGTAAATTAATTACAGCAATGAAAACAATGTACACATAATATAGAATTAAAGAAGTTTAAAACACGCTTTACAGGGGTAAGTAGAAGGGAAACTCCTATTGTACTTAATTCCACTTAAGCACATGTTTTAAGGCTTTCTGTCTAGTGTGGCCTTCAAGAAAGTAAGTAGAATATAAGCTTGTAAATTTTAGTGTAAGACCATAAAATAAAGAATATGATTGAAAGGATAGTCAAGAATAAGAAAATGCTAAAGAAATGGGGCCTTTCTTCAGGGTAAAATACAGCAACCTTGATTTAACAGTTTTTCAGTTTCTTATGAAAACTTCCAAATATGTCTTTCTTTATATAAACTGCTGACATAGCAAAAATATTTATCTACAGTTTGAGTTATGTAGAGATCGGGAGATCGGGATGTGGGCTTCCCTGGTGGCTCAGAGGTTAAAGCGTCTGCCTCCAATGCGGGAGACCCGGGTTCGATCCCTGGGTCGGGAAGATCCTCTCGAGAAGGAAATGGCAATCCACTCCAGTAATTCTCGCCTGGGGAATCCCATGGACGGAGAAGCCTAGTAGGTTACGTCCACGGGGTCGCAAAGAGTCGGACACGACTAAGCGACTCCATCTCACCTCACCTCACCTCAGAGAGCGGGATGATTTTACCAGTGATGAAGATTGTTAAACATGGCTTTGAGTTTCTGTGCTAATTGGGATTGTCTCTAAAAGGGCTTCCTTGGTGGTTACAGTGCCTGTAACATAGGAGACCCAGGTTCAATCCCTGAGTCAGGAAGATCCGTTGGAGAAGGGAATGGCTATGCACTCCAGTATTTTTTCCTGGAGAACTCCATGGACAAGAGGAGCCTGCCAGGTTCAGTCTATGGGCTCAGGAAGAGTCAAACAAAACATTTTCACTCTCACTAAAAGAGTTCAGATGGTAATCATGGAAGGATGGTTTTAAGTTTGTACCTTCTCAAATGAAAGCAATTTGACTAGACAAATGACTTCTCAAGTCCTTCAAACTATATGATTTAATTATATCTAACTTTTTTTTGATATTTCATTATGTTTTATCTTTTTTTCTTTTCTTTTTTTTTAATTTTAAAATCTTTAATTCTTACATGCATTCCCAAACATGAACCCCCCTCCCACCTCCCTCCCCATAACATCTCTCTAACATTTTAATTTGTCTCTCAGTTCCCAGCAGAGTGTAAATCTTAGTTCCATATTCCTCTTTCTTTTCCAATTAGCTAAAAATGAGATCTGATAGATTATCTACACCCAATCTCAAAATGATAGCATAGTCAAAATTCCATTTCTATCATGCTGTTATTATTCTTTTAGAGAAAGAAAAGTGTTCACTAAAAATAATTCACTAAGAATAATTTCTGCTAAAGGAATGTTGTTTACTTCAAGTGAAATTGTGCTGGGGTCACCAGCCCTGGAATATTCATGACTGGCTCAACTAAAATTAAATTTTAACAAATTTGTTTTAGTAAAGAATTTCCATTTAATTGACTCTCTTGAGTCAATATATTATAAATTAGTTCTAAATATCAAGTGAAATTTTATTTCTAGCAGAGTATATAGCCATTTAAGAACTGTAAACCCACATGATAAGATATTTATGCTAAAAAATCTATTAAGTGGCTTAGAGCTTCACATACCCTAGGAAAATTAAATGGAAGCTAACATGAAGTAAAGTAATATTTTGTAAGTCAAGCATTTATTTTGGCAAGTAGTCTTATAGCTGGAAAATTCACACCATTTAACAATCCTAAATAGTACAATTAATAAATATGGAAATACCTAAATTAGATTTATTCAGTCAGAAATTAAGGGACACATACATTAACTATGTGTATTTCAAAAGCAAGATAATGAACATGAGGTCCAGGTGTCCAATATCAAAGTGACTGACCAAAGTGACTGTCCAATATCAAAGTGTTATTGTTTATACACTTTGTTCATACCAAAGGGACTGTGACAACACTTTTCCAAATCAATGTTCCCAAAGCCTCATTGAATTTTTCCATTAATTTATCTCCTCTTTGCTATAAATATTTAATTATTGTTAAGGAAATGCTGTTTCATTTTGATGAATGACACTCTGAAGTGAAATTTTCAGTCACTTATGTCAACTGTTTTGAAAACTGTCATATTTCAAATACCTGTTAGGGAGTGTCAGAAGGATGAAGGCAGCAGTAACCAAAAGTGCAAAGACTTTCAGGATTTCTGAAGGAAATAACATTGTGACATAGTTCACATTCAGCCTCTCAAAGTTGTGATCATAAATGCATTATATGGTATATGTATAGCAGGCAGAGAATTGTGTAGTATCAGGTCTGTCTGCTAATTGTTTGATGCCTTAGGGATATGCATTCAAGTTACATTACCAGTTAAAATGCACTTAGCTATTTACATAAACATAATTTTTGGAAAATTCTTTAATTTTAGATTTGTAAGTAGAAATCAAAAATGAAAAACTCAGTGAGATCCAGCTAGCCACCAAGAATCACAGAAAAAAATACACAATATCAGTATGAATGCATGATTCTATATAAAAGTATATAAATTAAGATTTATTTCTGTGTTATAGGACTAGGGTTCCAGTGTCTTCATCTCTGACTGATTTTTCTATTGGAAATAGATTTTTATCTAAAACCTCCTTTTAAAGTAATCTGCTAATGAAACATTTTAAGGACCTTGAAAGCTTTTTACTAAGTCAGTTTCATAAAGCAAAACCAATTTTTTTTAAGTTGACTGTAATTACCATGATAGTCTTAATAGACACAGACAACTCAATGTAAGTAATTTATTTTTATTTTTATTTTTACTTTATTTTACTTTACAATACTGTATTGGTTTTGCCATACATTGACATGAATCCACCATTGTACAAATATATAGCAAGAAAATGAGTAGGGGATCGCTATCAGAGTGTCCCCTGCCTTTAAATTTTTAGGAAATTGACCTATAGTCTGGCTAGGGTGGAGATTCCATCAGGCCTTCTAGGAACTCTTCTTGATCCTATTCTAGAGTGATGTTATGGTCAGGTGGGTGTCCTTATATTTCTGTGGATATTTCCAACTGTTCTGAGAGATGCATAGGCAGGATGGCTGTGCTATACCTGCCTGGAAAAGTCAGATGAACACTGTAAATCAATTCTATTAGAATACCAATTCATCCTTCCATGGGACTGTTTACCTCAGTCTTGCATATTCAAGCTAGGAATTTAGTCTCAACACATTGATTGTTGGAACAAAGCTGAAAGGCTCTGTAGAATCAAAGGTAATTCTAGTAGTTCTAGAATTCTAATCAGCGATTAAAAGAAGAGGTTTCACACAACCTCAAGTTCTATTCTCATTTATTTTAATTAACCTATTGCTTTATTCAAATATTGTTATATTGACTTTTCTAATATAGCAGTTCAGTTCAGTTCAGTCACTCAGTCGTGTCCAACTCTTTGCGACCCCATGAATCGCAGCACTCCAGGCCTCCCTGTTCATCACCATCTCCCGGAGTTCACTTAGACTCACGTCCATTGAGTCCGTGATGCCATCCAGCCATCTCATCCTCGGTCGTCTCCTTCTCCTCCTGCCCCCAATCTCTCCCAGCATCAGAGTCTTTTCCAATGAGTCAACTCTTCTCATGAGGTGGCCAAAGTACTGGAGTTTCAGCTTTAGCATCATTCCTTCCAAAGAAATCCCAGGGCTGATCTCCTTCAGAATGGACTGGCTGGATCTCCTTGCAAGTCCAAGGGACTCTCAAGAGTTTTGTCCAACACCACAGTTCAAAAGCATCAATTCTTCGGCACTCAGTCTTCTTCACAGTCCAACTCTCACATCCATACATGACCACTGGAAAAACCATAGCCTTGACTAGACGGACCTTAGTCGGCAAAGTAATGTCTCTGCTTTTTAATATGCTATCTAGATTGGTCATAACTTTTCTTCCAAGGAGTAAGCATCTTTTAATTTCATGGCTGCAATCACCATCTGTAGTGATTTTGGAGCCCCCAAAAATAAAGTCTGACACTGTTTCCACTGTTTCCCCATCTATTTCCCATGAAGTGATGGGACCAGATGCCATGATCTTCATTTTCTGAATGTTGAACTTTAAGCCAACTTTTTCACTCTCCTCTGAAATCCTAAGACAGATTAATTGCTGTGATTACTGCTGAGAACCTCCCAGTCACCTTACTTCTTTGAAGACTATAATTCCTGAGTTATTGTTTCTTTTGCATATATGGCTCATGAAGTACTTTGACACTTACTTCATTGACCAGTTTTCCTCAAACACCATTTTCCTCCTCAGCTACTTACTCTTGAAGTCAAACTCTGAACACTTTGTCCTTAACTGTACTAGCATTGTTTTCAAATCCTCAGTTCCAAGCATTGCTTTTCTAAAGATACCAGTCTGTCTTCCAGCTCTTAAGTAAAGCCAGTATGGTGCTTCCACTTCGTTGAGAGATCTTATTAGCTAAAGTCTTACTCGCCATCTTATCACCTTTCTGCCTTCACTTATTGTACCCCAGATTGGATACCTCAGTTGTCATTCTAGCCATTCTACTGAAAAGAACTTTATTTAGTTCAGTTCAACCTCCTTTTCAGTCATGGTTCACAATGCCTTAGGGCTTTTCTCTGTTTACTTAAAAAAAAAATCTGTACACTGGACAGCATTAAAAAGAATGTGAGATAGGACATTTTAAATCTTGTTTGGCTCACTATCTTCAGCATCTAGTATAGCCTATTTTGCATACATAATATTCAAAAAATGTGATGAATAAATGCAGAGTTTTAGACAAATGAAAGCACAAGGATTTCATTATAGTATGTATCATTGCATCTTATTTTTTCAACTATGTTGGCTTTCAAAGTTCTGTGGATATTAAACTGCAAGACAAGCTCACTTAATTTTCATAATAGATTAGCTGTTCCTTAGAAAACTTCTATAGCGTCATAGTGTTCCATAATTTTAGAACACTGGAAAATTACCCAATTTTAGTTATACTTGTCCCCTAGTACATTTTGGATCCTGGCTTTTCCACTCACAAGATGTATAATCTTGTAAATCATTTAGTTCATTGTAAAAATGAATGATATAAAGAACAGTATTTCACAGTACATATAATGTGTTTAATATAATACCTGGTAAGTAGATAACACTATTATCACTTCTATTCTTAACACTCCAGCTGTTACTATTATTGTTGTTTAGTCACTAAGTTGTATTTGACTCTTTGTGACCCCATGGACTGAATCACGTCAGACTTCCCTGCTCTTCACTGTCTCCCAGAGTTTGCTCAAACTCATGTCCATTGAGTCTGTGATGCAATCCAACCACCTCATCCTCTGTTGCCCCCTTCTCCTTTTGCCTTCTTTTTTTTTTTTTTTTTCCCAACATCAGTGTCTGGGAGACCAAGGATTGACTCTTCACATACAATGGCTGAAGTATTATTGAAGCTTCAACTTTAGCATCAGTCCTTCTAACGAATATTCACAATTGATTTCCTTTAAGATTGACTGGTTTGATCTTCCTGCTGTCTAAGGGACTCTCAAGAGTCTTCTCTAGCACCACAATTCAGTTCAGTTCAGTTCAGTCTCTCAGTCATGTCTACTCTTTATGACTGCATGGACTACAGCCCACAAGGCTTCCCTGTCCATCACCAACCTCCAGAGCTTGCTCAAACTCCACTGAATCAATGATGCCATCCAATCATCACTTCTGTCGTCCCCTTCTCCTCCTGCCTTCAATCTTTCCCAGCATCAGGATCTTTTCTAAGGAGTCAGTTCTTCGCATCAGGTGGGCAAAGTATTGGAGTTTCAGCTTCAGCATCAGTCCTTCCAATGAATATTCTGTTCAATCTTTAGGATTGACTAGTTTGATTTCCTTGCAGTCCAAGGGACTCTCAAGAGTCTTCTCCATCACCACAGTTCAAAAGCATCAATTCTTCAGTGCTCAGATTACTTTATAGTCCAATTCTCACATCCGTACATGAAAAATCATATCTTTGACCACACGGATCTTTGTCGGAAAAGTAATGTCTATTACTTAGACAGCTTTTTAATATGCTGTCTAAGTTGGTCATAACTTTTCTTCCAAGGAGCAAGCGTCTTTTAATTTCATGGCTGAAGTCACTGTCTCCAGTGATTTTGGAGCCCAGGAAAATAAAATGTGTCATTGTTTCCAATTTTTCCCCTTTTATTTGCATGAAGTGATGGGACCAGATGCCAGTATCTTAATTTTTTGAATATTGAGTTTTATTACTACTACTGTTGTTGGTGAAGCTAATGTTTCTTTCTGGGCTTCCCTGGTGGCTCAATGGTAAAGAATCTGCCTGCCAATGTAGAAGACTTGGGTTCAATCCCTGAGTTGGGAAGATCCCCTGGAGAAGAAATGGCAAACCATTCTAGTATTCTTGTCTGGGAAATCCCTTGGTCAGAGGAGCATGGCAGACTGCCGTCCATGGGATCGCAAAAGGGTTGGACAGGACTTAGTGGCTAAACCATGATGTTTCTTACTAGCCACTTGTTTTCGAATATGTAGATGTAGATGAAAGAATGACCACACACATATATATGACTTTCTTATATCCTATCACTTAAGTTCATTTAATATAGATGGTATAAACGTAAAGCTGCAGTATACACTTAACATTTTAACAGAAATAAGAAAATAAATTCTAAAGTTATTCTGAATAAGAAATTATTGAATTGTATTAAACCTGAGCTAAATTCCATGAGAAAATGTACATAAACCTACATAGGAATATATAATAGATTAATTGCTTTCCCAAGTTACTAGTATATGAATATAAGTGCATTAATTATCTATTTTTAAAAAATCGTGGGAAGGTAAATACCTGCAATTGCCTACCTATAAAGTTATCCTCATTCCATTTTGGCAAAGGAAGATTAATTTCTGTTTTCTTATTTTTGTTCATTCTTATTCATTCTCAAACAAAGTGCTTAGTATCAATCTTTGGCCATTTTATATTAAAAAATACAAATAACGTTTAGGTCATGCAGTCATTGATCTTCTGAAGGACAAATGATGTCAGGCAGTACTTACTAAAAAAAGTTTTGTTTACTTCTTCAGCAATACAAGTTGATGTGAACTACCATTTAGCTGGGCCAATAGTATTGATATTTGATGTCAGTTCTTATTCATTGCTACACCTAGATTATTCATAAGTCAAAACTTTTAAATGTGAGATAAAAAACACTAAAATAGGTCCTGTCTATCTTGGGAAATGGAGACAACAACAGAATAGAAAATTAAAGGGCATGGAACTTGGCATTTTCATTTTATATACTATTTGAGTTATTTCAATAATTCCTACATTTATTAAAAATTAATTTCAGTTCTTTTAAACTAATCTATACTAAATGATCTTCTTAAACTAAACTTTTTTGAAAATAACCTTAGTGTGCTAACTTTTGTGAAGAAAAAATAACTTTTGATGAAAAATGCAAAAGTGAAGGAAAAACAGCTTGTGAGCAGACATTCAAAAATTAGAGAATATATTTAAATGTAATAAATTGATAGAGGTTCTTTATTTCCACTTAGTTCTCAGAAATTTAACACTTCATATTACAAAGAAAACACAATACATTTAAGATTTTACCCTGCCCCCAAAGTTTAACCTTTAATAACTTCTTTAGTTGGATAGAGGTGATTTAGGCATTTGTAATTTTCTTGGTAGTTCCATGAAAATTAGAAGCAATGTGATTATGTCATATTTCTTGACACTTCCTCTTTGACGGTGAAACTAATAATTTGTGTATATGTATGATGTATGTATGTCTATGTATATATGTATATGTATATATGTGTGTATGTGTGTGTGTGTGTATATATATATATATCCTTTTGGTGACTTAAAATATTTGGAAATATCAGTCAGTTCAGTCACTCAGTCTTGTCCAGCTCTTTGTGACCCCATGGACTATACAGTCCATGGAATTCTCCAGGCCAGAATACTGAAGTGGATAACCTTTCCCTTCTCCAAGGGAATCTTTCCAACCCAGGGATCAAACCCAGGTCTCCCCTATTGCAGGCAGATTCTTTAACAGCTGAGCCACAAGGGAAGCTCTGTCCTTAGCTGAGCCACAAGGGAAGTTCTGCCCTTAGGACTTTATCTTCTGGTTAGAACCAGAGTTATTAAACTAGTAAATAAATGAATAGTCTCAAGAATAGTAAGTCTTATTTATCCAAAATCAATTAGGGTGGTAAAAGAGTAATGAGGTAACAGTTGGAGCTTACAATGAGATGGTCAGAGAGGGACTCTCCTAGAGAGTGACATTTAAGAAAATTGTGCAATGATTTTAAGAAAAAGAACTCAAGCAGAGGCAATGGTAAAGATAAGTTCCTGAGGTAGTGGAAGTGTGGCATGGTAGAGGAACAGGGCACATGAAGTGGACAAGGATTAGATAAAGCAGGTAGAGTAGCTTATGTCTGACAGATAATTGCCAACTTAGGTTGCTCTTTTGGCTTAATGTAAAGTGGTTGAGGTCATTTTAGGATCACCTCATAACATTACCTATGGTTTTCAAAATGCTTATTCATATAAAAATGCCCTGACTATGAGAAGTACAATAGATGCTTTTGGCTGAATAATACCTTAACATTTTTACTCCATAGATCTTGGCATAGTTCTTGGTACAGAAAAAAATTAATAAACATTCATTGATTAGGAAACATTAGAAAGCCAACACAAGTCAGAACTCAAGGAGTATTTTAGAGGGCATTCTTAGGATAATGTTTGCTGTGATGTGATTAAATTTATTTTTTACTACTGATCTTAAAATATTATTGTAAAATTTATTATACTTTTCAGATTGTCCATGTTTGTTTTGAGCACTCAGCTGCCAATGTTGTTCAAAATATATTTACTACTTCTATAAGAAACAATGTCATTGCTCAAAGTATTTGGCTGTTTAGGAAACTAGTCTTTCAGTACAATGAAATCTTATTTGAGTGATTTCCAGAGTACAAAAATGTTTTAAATAAAATAAAAATATCAATATAAAATAGATTTTTCTTTAGTAATGATTATGTTAGACAGTCTAAACTTGCATGAGATTTTAAAAGTTTGAAAAACTACATGCATGATAAATAGCATGAGTTTTACAAGAGATTGTTTTACATATACAGATAATGTCTAATGTATCATATGTTATCCCTGAGTTACATAATTAGAGCACAATGTATTACCACACAAATTTACTCATAAGCACAATTATAATAAAAATTAGCCCCTTTAATATAATTTTCTTCACTTAATTGTGTGTTTGCTGATGAATATGACCATGTGAATTGATACCTTAAAAACTGCTAGTTAACATGCACAACCACAAGCATAGCAGGAGAATCTGGCTTTCCTCTTCAGAAGATTCAGATTGTATATCCAGGGTGGCCTTGCAGGAAAAATGTTACATTTTCCTGAAGAGGGGCTGAAATTTCCTGTGGCAGGTTTTACCATGGTCTTGGGGCCTGAAATGTCAATCACTAGCATGCTGTCTTTCATCCCGCCCCATTAAAACCATTGTACCAAAACACTCAACAGTCTCCTAACTAAAGGAATTGTAGCTCCTAAATCCACATTACATTCAGAAACCTAAGCTAGTTGTATTTTCCTGAAGTATTCAAGTTTTCATATTCACTTCTTATTAAGAATTTGCTAACATTCCTTGACCTGATACTTTGGTGACAGTGAAGTAAGACAAAAATTGTGTTACTAAGTTAAATACTAGTTGCATTTAGATGTTTTACTCTACCTAAGGGGAAGAAAATTTGAAATACAATCTTAGTTAAATATAGTCTCTGTTTCTTTGTGATGAGTTTCGTATTAGAGTGGACCAAAGGTATTTAAAGTTTTTCTTAGCTTAGGGGATAGAATTTTTTTTAGAAAAGATGGTTTTCAGTTTACATGCTCAAATACAAAATTAGAAATATACCCAATCCATTAATATATGGATTTCTTCCATATTATGTTGATTTTCAGACATAAAATAGTAAAAATGGACTGTACCTTTCTGAGATTATAACTTTTCTTTCTCTAACTAGCATTCTATGCCTACAACTTCTTCAAGGATATATTTTCTCTAATGAAAAAGAAAGGGTGAGAGACTTTTTTCTTGGGCTGCAAACTCACTGCAGATGGTGACTGCAGCCATGAAATTAAAAGACATTTGTTCCTTAGAAGAAAAGCTATGACCAAGTTAGAGAGCTATTAGAAAACAGAGACATTACTTTAACAGCAAAGGTCTGTCTAGTCAAAGCTATAGCTTTTCCAGTAGTCATGTATGAATGTGAAAGTTGGACCATAAAAAGAGCTGAACACCGAAGAATTGATATTTTTGAACTGTGGTGTTGGAGAAAACTCTTTGAGAGTGCCTTGAACTGCGAGGAGATCAAACCAGTCAATCCTAAAGGAGATCAGTCCTGAATATTCATTGGAAAGACTGATTCTGAAACTGAAACTCCAACACTTTGGCCACCTGATGTGAAGAACTGACTCCTTAGAAAAGACCCTGATGCTGGGAAAGATTGAAGGCAGGAGGGGAAGGAGACAACAGAGAATGAGATGTCTGGATGGCATCACCAACTCGATGGACATGAGTTTGAGCAAGTTCTGGGAGTGGGTGATGGACAGGGAAGCCTGGTGTGCAGCAGTTCATGGAGTTGCAAAGAGTCAGACATGACTGAGCAACTGAACTAAACTGAATTGTTTCTAAAAATTCTGAGCAAACAGAAGCACAGCCTAGTATATAATAGTTCTTAGAAAGGCTATGAATTTTAAATATATATAGTTCCACCTTCTAATCTATTTTTTAAATCAAGCTATACTTTTAAATATATTTTATTCAGTGACTTCAATATGACAACCACCAAGTAAAGCCTGTTGTCATAAACATGAACCTTAGAAATGTAAAAATATTGCAAAAAAAAAAAAACCTATTCATAAATTGTCATTTTTGAATATGTGGTGGAACGTCTCTGAATTTATTGCAATTGTGCTTATGTACATATTAACAGGAAATAAATTAATTGCAGGTTATTCCAGCAGTGGTATTGCAGTGAACACTATATTAATCATTTACTGTTGGCCACTTTGAAAGAGACCTCTGCCAAACAGACTAACACTTTAGGTTACTAACAATAATTAAAACAGGTTTAACAGAATTGGTGTGATTCTACATGTAACATGTACAGTGACCAAAGAATCAAAGGACAAAGAGAAAAGCAATTGTTACTGAGAACAGTTAATTAATATGGTGCTGCCATCTTTGCTAGGTGATTAGTTTTATTTAACTGTGAAGTGGTAAACATATGTATTTTTCAAAATCTCTATCTGAGCACTTAAGAAGTGATTATCTTGAAATTACTAGCAATATGAAGTTGTACCTTGTTCTTAATAAGTGCTGGGTAAATATTTGTGGAAATGATTTAGGTGAAGAAAAAAAGAAAAAATCAAATCTTGTTCTAACAAAGAAGAGACTGGCTTGACTGGATATTTCACAGTCTGTACTTTAGTCATTGATTAGTTTTCATCCAGGTTCCAAACCCCTCTCTGACCTCTAGTCACTGCAGCAGAAGCCTTGCATTTCTCTGATTTTCATTTCCTACCCTGCCCCCTTCGTTACTCTGGGAATGTAAAAGGACTGCTGTTCTCCTTTGATGAAAGACAACAGGCTGATAAACTTAAATGTCTGCATCATTGCCATTGCCGTCCGTGGTGTATTTCAAGCGTAGTATCAACTGTGACTAGTTTCTACTCCTCAGGGGGTCCTGTGATCTCCAGTTCCTTATGTAAATCAATGCAAAAGCTGCTCCAGCGCTATCACATGCTATTCATTTCAGACTTGAAACGGAATGTTCTCTTTCTTGATTTGGCAAATGGAAAGTGTATGAAGTGAAATGTTAACAAAACAGAATATTGGTCCTACCAGGGGTGTGAAGAGCATTGGAAAAGAAAGTTTGATGTTATTTTCAAATCTGTAGAATCAGAGATTCACTTATATCTGTTTTGTTCTCATGTAAAGTTACAGGAAATTTATTTTATTTAGGATGTTTACAAACTAGTTTCAACAAGATGACTGCATACCTCATTAAGAGCTTAGGATCATATCTTATCTGTTTCCAGTCTGTGCCTCTCCTGTCCTCCCTCCCTCACCACACTCCGTTGCCTGGAACTGGGTCATTCTAAGAGGGAAGACTTGTATGGTGAATATTTAATCAATGACTGAATTTTATCGGAGTCCTGAAAAAAAGAAAATTCATCATCTTTTAAAATTATGTATACATTTCTTCAACTTATCATAACAAATGAAAGTAGACTGGTGGAGGGGTAAAGATGTACTATGGAGAAAGATGGGTTAGAGCAGCTCAATTAAATGGATCAAAAAGTAGTAAAAGTTCAGCAGTGGACAAATTGGTTTTTAAAAGCATTTGAGTGCCCTTTATTTTGGAAATTATAAAACCCATTAGTGTGGGTTGTTTTAAGGCAGTAAAATTATCACCACAGGCTTCATTCAAATGTTGGTAAATATGGCATATGTGCTTTACTTAAAGATAGTTGTTTAAAGAAAATAAGTTGATGAGCAGAGGCAAAGAACTCTTGAGATATAATAATTTCAGGAAAATATATGCTCTGTGTCTGTGTGTGTTTAGTATGTGTGTGAATTACTCAAGTGACCACATTAATTATGTACATGTGTCATGTTATGATTGCTAAAGACTAAGTGAGAAGTTTATTGGCATGTTTTAATTAAATCTTAAGTATTTTCCAGTATAACAGGGAAAGTGACAAGAAAAGTTATAAAACTCTAAGCTCTACTCAGGCTTTTCATTATCTGGCAACATTCACTAATAAGCCATATCCCTCTTCCCCAACACTGTATATTTGTAACCTCAACTTCTGCTAGTTCCAAGGTCACTGTGCCAAAGTCAAATAATAATTAGCATCAAAATTAAATATAAAAGCTTCAAATAAAGACCTTCCTTCTGATTTACATATGAATTTATTTCTAAATTTCTTCTTATTTATCTAATGACTTTGGTTTCAATCAGACTGTTTCCAGTCCCAACTACTGCTCACCAGGTATGTGAATTAGAAATAGCTTCAGAGGATCAAGATAGCGGAGGAGGATGTGGAACTCACCTCCCCCAACAAACATCAAAAATATACCTAGATTTGGGATGATTTTCACAGAAAACCAACTAGAAGCTGGCAAAAGATCTCTTATACAATCAAAAAGCTGCAAGGAAAAAATCCCATAAAACTGGGTAGAAAGAGGAGAAAAATAGGCATTGGGGACAGGACTGGCACCCTTGGAAGGGATCTGTGAAGAGGAGAGAGGTTGATATGGGCAGGCTCTCATCCTGGGAAACCCTCTGGGGGGTCTGCTGCAGCAGGTAGAGGGGCTGGAGGAGCCTGGATTGTGCTCAAGAGGAATGCACACGTGCTGGCTTGCTAGCAGTCAGGGCAGAGGGACTGATGACCATCACCCAGCTGCACTCCCCAGCCTGAAATGTGGTGGGGGCTGCTACGATGCACTAGGCAATGAATCTCAGGAGGATGGGCCCTGGGAGAGGACTCTATAGCAGCACAGAGAGATGCCAGAGGGCCTGGGGTGTGGGCCCTGGCCCCCGGTGCCAGCCTAGCACTAGGCCTGGGATGAATGTAGTGGAGAAAAGGACACAATATAGGGCTGCTTCTGGGCAGAACCATAGATGTCTGCATGGTAGGTGCATAGGTTTTGCTGTAACTACATGGGCCTCACTTGCTTCAGCACTCACCTCCTCTGGGACAGAGCATACACTTAAGGGCAGTAGAGCCTTATTGGACCCACACTCAGGGCTTCTTCAGAAGAAAATGGGAAGCAGACCTCGGCCCCCAACAGGGCTATGACAGCCTGGGAATAAAGAAGAGGCCTCACCCAACATCCAGTACAGGCTCTGGACGCTGCAATACCAGTCACACCCATTTCACAGGGCTAATGCCTATCACACACTGAGGAAAGGTATCCCTGGCATCTTTACTAAAAACAGCCCTCACACCAAAAATATTGAACTTACAGTCTACACAGGTTGCTCCCACACAAGAACCCCTCCAAGACCATAGTAGGTAACTATTTCACCTAAATTTATAGAGACAGAGAAAGTTAAGTAACATGAAAAAAGCAAAGGAACTAATCCCAATGGAAAGAACCAGTAACGAAACAGACTTCACCAGTCTGCTAGAGACTGAGTTCAGATAGGAAGTAATAAAAATGCTAACAGAATTAAGAAAAATTATCAATAGAAATCCAGGTCACTGTAACAAGGAGCTGGAAACTATAAAGAGGAACCAATCAAAATTAGACAATCTGATTGCCAAGATAAAAACTAATCTAGAAGCGATGAGTAGCAGACTAAATAACACAGAAGAATGAGTGAGTGACCTGGAAGATAGAATAATGGAAATCAATCACAACAGCAAACAAAAAGACCAAAAAAAAAAAAAAAAGCAATGGGATAATATAAATATGTCAGCCTAGGTGTAATAGGGGCTTTAGAGGGGGAAGATAGAAGGAAGGAGATCAAAATTGTATTTGAAGAAATGATGGCTAAACAGATACTTAGGTAAAAGATGCACTAAGGGCCCCAAATAAGATGAACCCAATACTGGAGGAAATTTCTCAAGCTTTCCCTTTTCTGATCTGTGGGAGATTTTGATTTGGACAGCCTTTTTAATTCTCTTTCAGAAATGTGTCTATAATCACAAATGCTTTCTTTAGAAATTGAGAAAATCTATTGAATTTGAATGTATCAGTTAGAAAGCTTTTAAGGGAAAGAAGAATGTGTTTTCACCATCTGGTCTTTCTGAAATTTGAATGGTCTTTTATGACTACACGCTTATTAGCAAGCCCAACAGCAAAACTGAAATCTTTTTAATTTAATGTGCACAGTGATGCCAAACTGAAATCATTTAACATTGTTCTCTCTTCAGATATTAAATACTAAGCTTCAGGTTTTTTTACTTCATATATCTTTGGTTTATTCCTTCATATTCCAAAAATCCTCTTACCCTACTCTGGCATTACTGTCAGTATGGAACTCTGTAAATATGTCATGAAAGACTACTGTGGTGTGACAAGCCACATCAAAAGAAAGCGCTAAGAGCCTACAAGACGAAGATCTCATTCACGAATACCTGAAATAATGCCAATAATGACACTGACAATGAAGTAAACTCACATGAGAGTCAGAAAATTTATCTCTAGTGCTTTTAGAAGAGACTCATTGCCAGAGGCAGAATTCATTAATTTTATATGTCATGTTAAGAATTTCCATTTCTCCTTGAATAAAATGTTAGTTTCAAAAATTGTCCTTAGAGTAGAAAGACTCTCAGTGATTTATTAAAGCTTCTTCCCTTCTTTACCTTCAGAAATTCACTTATTTTACATCATATCTAGTAGACAGGAAGTTGGATTAATCTGTCCTCAGTTCTACCAGAACTGTGCTTTCAGTTCAATTCAAGCATTTGCAGAGTGAAAGGCATTATGCTAGGTTTTGTGGTAGATTCATTCAAGTATTTAGTCCTGCTCCTTGATGAACTAGAATATAATTAAAGAATCAAAATCTACATCCAAGTTGATAGCTGTCTATGAATGTAATGCAACAAATGACAAAAGCCAAAAATGGCAAGTTAAAAATCAATGGGAGTAGCTAACATAATTCTTGAGAGAAGTCAGTTATAACCATTAGGAAAAGTTTTGCTGTAATGATTCAGCTGTGGAAAGAATGATTCATTAACTCATTTATTTAAATATTTACCAAGTGTATAAGCCCCAAACTGAGTACAAAAGATGTATAGCAGTACTGTCTAAACAGACTTTCTGTAATGATGGAACTGTTCTTTGTTTAAAATGTCCAATATGATCGTGACTAGCTAAATGAGAAATTTTCAGTTTTACATACAATTAAATTTAAAATGTTAGTTACTCAGTTGCAGAAGTTAACATTTCAAGTACTCAGTAGCCACATGAATTGCCCAATATAGATCTAGAAGGAAGAGACAAGCATGTGTTAAAAAAAAAAATAGTTGTGTAAGTTTTATGACATGGTTCTTCAGGTGCAAGATAAGGAATACCTTATGTTCCTTAGAATAATTTAGAAGAAGTTGTGTTAGAGCCAAGTTTTAAATACACTTAACAGAAATAGCGAATAAGCATCCTGCTGCTACTGCTAAGTCACTTTAGTCGTATCCGACTCTCTGCAACCCCATAGACAGCAGCCCACCAGGCTCCTCTGTCCACAGAATTCTCTAGGCAAGAGTACTGGAATGGGTTGCCATTTCCTTCTCCACTAAGCATCCTAGTCAGTAGAAATAGCAAGAAGATGGTGAGGGCATCATGTGTTTGAGAAGTAGAAAGCAGAGTAATGTGTAAAGAAGTTGTGGGAGACCAGACGCAGGGAGGAAGCAGGTCAAGGAAGGGCTAATTTTTCAATCATGACTTTGTTATTATTAGGGACCAGGTAATTTCCTTTTTCTGGATCACTCTTCTTAACTCAGTGGTCATGACTTAAAGATAATATTCCTAGTGAGACCATTACTGACCTGGATATTTCTATTTCAACACTCTTTCTGCCAAATACTCCTTGTCTACAATATTTAAAAATATTTTTATAAATCCTATTAACATTTAATGCATAACTTATTTTACTGATTTATTTATTGTGTGATTCTCTTCAGAAGCATACAAATTCTGTAAGTCTAGGACTTCTGTCTTGTTCAGTCCGTTTATCTATCACTTAAATCAGTGCCTGATACGTAAGGGGCTCAATCAATATTTCTTTGACGAATGAAGTTTCCTATTGGCCCAGACAAATTTGCCTGAGTTCATCCAAATTCTTGGTAACACTTATGGCACAAACTAGCAAAACACAGGAAAGTCATGTTTACTTGTTTTTCAGGGTTTCAGAAGCACAATTTTGTACTTAGTACCTGCTTAACTCACTCAGACTATTGGCCTTCATTTTTTAAACATACCAATATTTATGTTCAAAACACATAACTTTTTACATCATATATAAAATTAAGATTTCTTAGTGTGAGCTCCAAAAACTCTTTTGAATTTTTACACATTATTAATCTCATCATAAATTCACCATATTGCCCCTTGTGAAATATGTTAATTTCTGCTTTGTGCTGTGACATTGTACCATTTTCAGTACTAACGATGCCCTCCTGCTTCCTCTGCACTAATATCTCTTTATAATATTCACCTATTTAAAATGTCACTGTTTCTAGAAAGCTATAGAAACCTCTGATCCCACAGTCTTGGATTAGGTGTTCAATTTGAACAATAAACAACCCTTTACCTACTTCTGGCATTTAACTTTGTAGTATAAATATTTGAGAATAAAAGCCATGAAATTAAAAGACACTTGTTCATTGAAAGAAAATCTAGATAGTAAACTTAGATAGTATATTAAAAAGCAGAAACATTATTTGCCAACAAATGTCCCTCTAGTCAAAGCTATTGTTTTTCCAGTAGTCATGTATGGATGTGAGAGACGGACCATAAAGAAAGCTGAGCACCAAAGAACTGATGCTTTGGAACTGTGGTGTTGGAAAAGACTCTTGAGGATACCTTGGACTACAAGGAGGTCCAACCAGTCTATCTGAAAGGAAATCAGTCCTGAATATTCGTTGGATGGACTGAGGCTGAGGCTGAAACTCCAATACTTTGGCCACCTGATGCAAAGAACTAACTCACTGGAAAAGACCCTGATGCTGCGAAAGATTGAAGATGGGAGGAGAAGGGGATGACAGAGGATGAGATGATTGGATGGCATCACCGACACAATGGACATAAGTTTAAGTAAGCTTTAGGAGTTGGTGATGGACAAGGAAGCCTGGCATGCTTCAGTCATGGAGGTCACAAAGGGCTGGACGCAACTGAACTGAACTGAACTGAACTGATGACATGCTTGATTATCCCTTTCTTCAATGACTAACCTTAAGCCCCCTTTGAGCTTGTATCTGTTATATCTCTAAGTCATGTCCCCATGTCAGGGACATAGGATAGCTCAGTAAATATTTGTTCATTTATATACACCAGTATCTTCATCTATCTAATTATTCTTTTGCTTTGTAAGTTAACACCTGCTTTCTCAATTTATTCTTTGCAAATGTTTCCCCAGTGGCTCAGGCAGTAAAAGAATCTGACTGCAATGAGGGAGTCCTGGGTGTGATCACTGGGTTGGGAAGATCCACTGGAGAAGGGAAGGGCAACCCCCTCCAGTATTCTTGCCTGGAGAATTCCATGGGCAGAGGAGCCTGGCAGGTTACAGTTCATGGGGTTGCAAAGAGTCGGACACGATTGAGCAACTAACATACACACGATGCATATTTGTTGTTATTCTATTACAATACTGTTAGCTCTTTGAGGACATTCAACCTCCATAATAGACTATACTCTTTAAGCACCTAATTGGGACTTTATGGTCTTCTGTTCTAAAAAGCACCCAAAAATCAAGGCATGCCAAAAATTTCCTTTTTGAACATTTAAGAGCTGGGACTCTTGGGTCAGAGTGTCTGGATTTGAATCCTAGGTCTATATTTTACTAACAAAATGCTATTAGGCAAGTTGTATAGTATTTTATTATAAGTCTTGATTTCCTTATCTGAATAAGCTGGTGGTATAACCTAGGTGGCACAGTAGTAAAGAATCTGCCTGCCAATGCAGTAGACATAAGACACACAAGTTCGATCCCTGGGTAGGGAAGATCCCCTGGAGTAGGAAATGACAACCCATTCCAGTATTCTTGCCTGGAAATTCCATGGACAGAGGAGCCTGGTGAGCTACAGTTCATGAGATCCCAAAGAGTTGGGCATGACTGAGCATGCACACACATAACCTAAACACAGAAATGAAGGATGAAATGAGATAAATAGAAACCACTTTGAACAAATTATAGTCCGATGTTTTGTACTCTAGATGCTAAGCAATTGTTTGAGATATCCAGCTCCCATGTCCCCAGGGCATGATTGGTGATCCAGGTTATTAATACCTGACTGATTGACAGTGCTATGGCGATGAGGTATGTACTGCCAACAGCAATCTTCTTGACATCTTCCCAGTGCTTTATATTCCTTCCTTATTTAGCCTCACAATCTTTGAACATTCCTGAAACTTACCTTCTCTTTCCATTCTAATTCCATAATTTCTTTAGGTTATTTGTGCCATTGAGGTACTGAGGAAATAGCGTAATGAACTAATGCTTAATACTGCATAAGCCTGTCCTAAGAGACACACTAATGTATATCAATACTAAAAATATTTGAAATACTAATTTTCCTCTTAATGAGCCTAAACATTTTATTATAGTTATACCTTAATTCCAAGTTGCACGTCATTACCTTCACATATTGAAAGCAGCTGATGTTTCTAGAGCCTAATGTGTCTATCATTTGCTTGATGACTCCTCTTCTTTCCCATTTTACATAGTAGATAGTCAGAAAATGAAAATTAGATCACTTGAGAGATATTGTGTATGGTGGTTTGATTTCATTATTTATTCAAAAATATATTTCTGATTATAATAATTAGTAGATGGTAATTCCTTGAAATTTGAATTTTGAAAATGTGAAAAGGAACAAATAAGAATGAGTCAGCCTATCACCTAAAGATAATCATTGCTGATTTAGTCCTTCCAATCTTATTTTCAACACTTGTCTTTATGTGTGTATAAGTATAAATAACTCTTTGCTACTTCTTTCATTGCATTACATATGTGTGTTTTCCCTTGCATTAATAATTTTTGGAAATGCTTTTCCTCATAATAGTTTAGTTATATAATTATATGTTAATTGTTGTATCTATCTTTATATATGTACATCTGTGTATCTATCTGTATATTAATTAATTTCTTATATTTCTACTGCCCCACCTTATAAATAATATCGTGAGGAACATCTTTGTGACAGATACTGATCTGAGTTATTGACTCATTTAAATGAATTCTAATGGGAAAAATATATTCAATATATTTAAACATTATGACATGTTATACTATATTATGTATATTGTTAAAAATCTTCGACACTGAAGTCAGTGAGACCTATGCTTGAATCCTCATTCCAATTCATTCTACCTAGATAATGTTAGTAAAATCACTTGACCTCCCTTCGTTCTAGTAATAATTTTTTCATTTAACTGTTTTTTTTCTAATACTGATACTGCTTTACCTGCTTCCTATTAATTAATATTTAATCATTTTTAATAATTTCACTCTTTTTAATATTTCATTTATTTTGCCCCTGTACTTGTTTCAATGTTTCTTTTGTAACTTGCAGAAGACTGTATTTTGTTTTATTCTAAACATTTTTATTGTCTATTTTAATTGTTATGTGTAGCCTATTTATGTGGTTATCTGTATAATTATTTGTATACTCATTGTTATTACTATCACAACTTACTGTGTTTTCTGTTATTCTTTTATATACTTCTTCTTAGTGAACTTCTTGTTTTTTGTTTGTTTTATTTTCATTAAGACTAAAATTAAGGTGGGATTAACATAGTTACCAGAGAAGGCAATGGCACCCTACTCCTAATGCCTAATGTGTCTATCATTTGCTTGATGACTCCTCTTCTTTCCCATTTTACATAGTAGATAGTCAGTACTACTATTAATAATTATATTTTACCACAATTATGATATTGTGAGGAACATCTTTGTGACAGATAGTGATGCCATACTCTTGCCTGGAAAATCCCATGGATGGAGGAGCCTGGTAGGCTGCAGTCCATGGGATTGCTAGGAGTTGGACATGACTGAACAACTTCACTTTCATTTTCACTTTCATGCATTGGAGAAGGAAATGGCAACCCACTCCAGTGTTCTTGCCTGGAGAATCCCAGGGACAGAGGAGCCTGGTAGGAGGCCGTCTATGGGGTCGCACAGAGTTGAACACAACTGAAGCAACTTAGCAGCAGCAATGGCAGCATAGTTACAGTTAGGGTATGGTTTGGGCATTTCTTTTTTGTAGTGAAGAGTCAGCTAACCCTGATTAAAATTCCTTGATTTTTCAGTATGTGTACTGACCATTATATCACCTGACAATGTAACTATGATAATTGTGGTAAAATATAATTATTAATAGTTCTCTGCATCAGATGTTTCAAGTTAAACTTTTATAGTCTGAATGTTTAAAATACGTTTAATCCAGAGTCATAATTAGCTCAGTATGCCAGCAAATTTGGAAAACTCAGCAGTGATCACAGAACTGGAAAAGGTCAGTTTTCATTCCAATCCCAAAGAAAGACAATGCCAAAGAATGTTCAAACTACTGCACAACTGCGCTCATCTCACACACTAGTAAAGTAATGCTCAAAATTCTCCAAGCTAGGCTTCAACAATACGTGAACCATGAACTTCTAGACGTTCAAGCTGGTTTGAGCAAAGGCAGAGGAACCAGAGATCAAATTGCCAACATCTGCTGGATCATTGAAAAAGCAAGAGAGTTTCAGAAAAACATCTATTTCTGCTTTATTGACTATGTCAAAACCGTTGACTGTGTGAATCACAAGAAACTGTGGAAAATTCTGAAAGAGATGGGAATACCAGACCACCTGACGTGCCTTTTGTAAAATCTGTATGCAGGCCAGGAAGCAACAGTTAGAACTGGACATGGAACAACAGACTGGTTCCAAATAGGAAAAGGAGTATGTCAAGGCTGTATATTGTCACCTTGCTTATTTAACTTCTATGCAGAGTACATCATGGGAAACACTGGGCTGGAAGCAGCAGAAGCTGGAATCAAGATTGATGGAAGAAATATCAGTAACCTCAGATATGCAGATGACACCACCCTTATGGCAGAAGGTGAAGAAGAACTAAAGAGCCTCTTGATGAAAGTGAAAGAGGAGAGGGGAAAAGTTGGCTTAAAACTCAGCATTCAGAAAATTAAGATCATGGCATCTGGTTCCATCACTTCATGACAAATAGATGGGGCAACAGTGGAAACAGTGGCAGATTTTATTTTGAGGGGCTCCAATATCACTGCAGATGATGACTGCAACCATGAAATTAAAGAAGATACATGCTCCTTGGAAGAAAAGCTATTACTAACCTAGACAGCATATTAAAAAGCAGAGACATTACTTTGCCAACAAAGGTCCATCTAGTCAAGGCTATGGTTTTTCCATTGGTCATGTAAGGATGTGAGAGTTGGACTATAAAGAAAGCTAAGTGCCAAAGAATTGATGCTTTTGAACTGTGGTGTTGAAGAAGAATTTTTAGAGTCCCTTGGATTGCAAGGAGATCCAACAAGTCCATCCTAAAGGAGATCAGTCCTGAGTGTTCATTGGAAGGACTAATGTTGAAGCTGAAACTCCAATAGTTTAGCCACCTGATGTCAAGAGTTGACTCATTTGAAAAGACCCTGATGCTGGGAAAGATTTAAGGCAGGAGGAGAAGGGGACGACAGAGGATGAGATGGTTGGATGACATCATTGACACAACAGACATAAGTTTGGGTAGGCTCCGGGAGTTGATGATGAACAGGGAGGCCTGGCATGCTGCAGTCCATGGGGTTGCAAGAGTTTGGCATGACTGAGCAACTGAACTAAAACAGATATAGATTGAATATTATTTTCCCCCACCCTGTGGACATTATTTCACTAGTGCTAACATCTAGTTTTTTGGAAGAATCAATATAGTGAAAATGAGTAAACGACTCAAAGCAATCTACAAATTCAGTGCAATCCCTATCAAGCTACCAGCGATATTTTTCACAGAACTAGAACCAATAACTTCAAGATTTGTATGGAAATACAAAAAACCTCGAATAGCCAAAGCAATCTTGAGAAAGAAGAATGGAACTGGAGGAATCAGCTTGCCTGACTTCAGGCTCTACTACAAAGCCACAGTCATCAAGACAGTATGGTACTGGCACAAAGACAGAAATATAGATCAACGGAACAAAATAGAAAGCCCAGGGATAAATCCACACACATATGGACACCTTATCTTTGACAAAGGAGGCAAGAATATACAATGGAGTAAAGACAATCTCTTTAACAAGTGGTGCTGGGAAAACTGGTCAACCACTTGTAAAAGAATGAAACTAGATCACTTTCTAACACCACACACAAAAATAACCTCAAAATGGATTAAAGATCTAAATGTAAGACCAGAAACTATAAAACTCCTAGAGGAGAACATAGGCAAAACACTCTTCGACATAAATCACAGCAGGATCCTCTATGATCCACCCCCCAGAATTCTGGAAATAAAAGCAAAAATAAACAAATGGGATCTAATTAAAATTAAAAGCTTCTGCACAGCAAAGGAAAATATAAGCAAGGTGAAAAGACAGCTTTCGGAATGGGAGAAAATAATAGCAAATGAAGCAACTGACAAACAACTAATCTGAAAAATATACAAGCAACTCCTGCAGCTCAATTCCAGAAAAATAAATGACCCAATCAAAAAATGGGCCAAAGAACTCAATAAACATTTCTCCAAAGAAGACATACGGATGGCTAACAAACACATGAAAAGATGCTCAACATCACTCATTATTAGAGAAATGCAAATCAAAACCACAATGAGGTACCACTTCACACCAATCAGAATGGCTGCGATCAAAAAGTCTGCAAGCAATAAATGCTGGAGAGGGTGTGCAGAAAAGGGAACCCTCCTACACTGTTGGTGGCAATGCAAACTAGTACAGCCACTATGGAGAACAGTGTGGAGATTCCTTAAAAAAACGGAAATAGAACTGCCTTATGACCCAGAAATCCCACTGCTGGGCACACACACCGAGGAAACCAGAATAGGAAGAGACACATGTACCCCTATGTTCATCGCAGCACTGTTTATAATAGCCAGGATATGGAAGCAATCTAGCTGTCCATCAGCAGATGAATGGATAAGAAAGTGGTGGTACATATACACAATGGAGTATTACTCAGCCATTAAAAAGAATACATTTGAATCAGTTCTAATGAGATGGATGAAACTGGAGCCAATTATACAGAGTGAAGTAAGCCAGAAATAAAAACACCAATACAGTATACTAACACATATATATGGAATTCAGAAAGATGGCAATGATGACCCTGTATGCGAGACAGCAAAAGAGAGACAGATGTGTAAAGTGGACTTTTGGACTCAGAGGGAGAGGGAGAGGGTTGGATGATTTGGGAGAATGGCATTGAAACATGTATACTATCATGTAAGAAACAAATCGCCAGTCTCTGTCCGATACAGGATACAGGATGCTTGGGGCTGGTGCACTGGGATGACCCAGAGAGATGTTATGGGGAGGGAGATGGGAGGGATGTTCATGTTTGGGAACGCATGTACACCCGTGGTGGATTCATGTCAATGTATGGCAAAACCAATACAGTATTGTAAAGTAAAGTAAAGTAAAGTAAAAACAAAAATTCAAAAAACAAAAAATAAAATAAAATAAAAAATCTAATTGTTTTTCTTTTATATATAATCTTTGCTTTTTCCCTTATAATTTTTTAAATTCATAATGCTCTATAACTTTTTATTGCTTGTTTCTCAGTGTGTTTTACATACCATGCTCAGTCCTTGGATTTTATTTTTATCTTTAACATATAGCTTCCTTCAGTGGAAAAGTTTCAATTATTATACCTTCCAATACTGCTCTTCTTTCTGACTATAGATTCTCTTTATGTAATATACTGGAATACCCAGCTCCATACTTTCCCACATCTCAATGATCTACGTAGGTCATGGTTTTATCTGTATATCTGCCATCTCGCTGATTTTCCCAGTCTTTAAATTCACTAACTCTCTTTTCAGGTTTGTCTTTTCTAAGGTATTTGCCATCTAATGAATCTTTTGTTTTCAATACTTAACATTTCAATTTCTTGTTGTTGTTTTTTCAAGTCCTTTTAGATTGTTTTTGTTTCACTTATTTTTCTTTAATAGTATTCATTTTTCATTAACTGGAATTGTGTTACTCTCACAACTTTAAGTCCAAGTTGTGAGACTTTGGATTCTATAAATGTATACCTTCATGTAGATTGCAGCTTCAGGCAGCACTTGCAAGCAACTTTTGTCAGCTTCATATTTTCAAGAAAAGAACTGGCTCATTGGAAAAGACCCTGATGCTGGGGAAGATGGAGGCAGGAGGAGAAGGGGAAGACATAGGATCAGATGGTTGGATGGCGTCAACAACTCGATGGACATGAGTTTGAGCAAGATCCAGGATTTGGTGATGGAGAGGGAAGCCTGGTGTGCTGCAGTTCATGGTGTTGCAAAGAGTTGGACATGACTGAGCGATTGGACTACACTGTCAATGGTTTTAAAAATATATACACTTTTGTCACCCATCTGACACAAAGTTTGTGTAGTCTCTGATACCCTACAGAAGTGAAATAACTAGGGCTTGCTCCTAAACCCATAGCCCAGAAGCCTGTGCTTTTATTCCTAGACTCTGTGTTACTATTCTATTTTTCTGTAATGTGTATCCTTTTTATATATTATCATTCTTTGGGATCTTGTACATATCCAACTTTATGAAACTTTCTTTTTATTTATTTGTTCTAGTCTATTTCCTTTCTTTTTCTTCTTTTCTATTTATTAAATTATGGAAGTGTGATAACATTTTTAGGAGACTTAAAAATTACAGAACAAAATTACATATAGTTTCAGTATATTGTTCAGTTGCTCAGTTGTGTCTGACTCTTTGTGAACACATGGACTGCAGAACACCAGGCTTCCCTGTCCTTCACCATTTCCTGGAGCTTGCTCAGACTCATGCCCACTGAGTAGATGATACCATCCAACCATCTCATCCTCTGTTGCCCCCTGTTCCTCCTGCCTTCAGTCTTTCCCAGAATCAAGGTCTTTCCTAAAGAGTTAGCTCTTCTCATCAGGTGGCCAAAGTATTGGAACTTTAGCTTCAGCATCAGTACTTTCAGTGAATATTCAGGGTTGATTTGCTTTATAATTAACTGGTTTGATCTCCTTACAGTTCAGAGTACTCTCAAGAGTCTTCTCCAACAGCACATTTCAAAACCATCAATTCTTTATTGCCTAGCCTTCTTTATGGGCCAACTCTCACACCATAACCTGAATACTGGAAAAATCATGGCTTTGACTTATACAGACCATTGTTGGCAAAATGATGTCTCTCTCTCTCTCCTTTTTTTCAAATGTGCTGTCTAGGTTTGTCATTGATTTTCTTCCAAGGAATAAGCATCTTTTCATTTCATGGCTGCCATCACCATCTGCAGTGATTTGGAGCCCAAGAAAATAGTCCATCACTGTTTCCATTTTTTCCCATCTATTTGGCATGAAGTGAAGGGACCACATGCCATGATCTTAGTTTTTAAATGTTGAGTTTTAAGCCACCTTTTTCACTCTCCTCTTTCACCTTCATCAAGAGGCTCTTAAGTTCCTCTTGACTTTCTGCCTTAAGGGTGGTGTCATCTGCATATCTGAGGTTATTGGTATTTCTCCCAGCAATCTTAATTCCAGCTTGTGCTTCATCCAATCTGGCATTTCTCATATAAGTGAAATGATATATGATATTCATTCTCATATAAGTGAAATGATATTCACTTATATACTCTGCATATAAGTGAAATAAGCAGGGTGATAATAAACAACATTGACGTAGTCCTTTGCCAATTTGGAACCAGTTCATTGTTCCGTGTCTGGTTCTAATTGTTGCTTCTTGACCTACATGTAGGTTTCCCAGGAGGCAGACAAGGTGGTCTGGTATTTCCATCTCTTGAAAAGTTTTCCAGTTTGTTGTGATACTCACAGTCAAAGCTTTAGCATAGTCAGTGAACAGAAGTAGATGTGTTTTTCTGGAACTCTCGTGCTTTTTCTGTGATCCAACAGACGTTGGCAATTTGATCTTTGGTTCCTCTGCCTTTTCTAAATCCAGCTTGAACATCTGGAAGTTCTAGGTTCACATACTGTTAAAGCCTAACTTTGAAAATTTTCAGCATTATCTTACTAGCATATGAAATGAGTCCAATTGTGCAGTAGTTTGAACATTCTTTGCGCTGAACTTCTTTGGGATTGGAATGAAACCTGACCTTTTCCAGTCCTGTGGCCACTGCTGAGTTTTCCAAATTTGCTGGCATATTCAATGCAGCACTTTCATAGCATCATCTTTTAGGATTTGAAATAACTCAGCTAAAATTCTGGAGAAGGCAATGGCACCCCACTCCAGTACTCTTGCCTGGAAAATCCCATGGACGGAGGAGCCTGGTGGGCTGCAGTCCACGGGGTCGCTAAGAGTCAGACACGACTGAGCAACTTCACTTTCACTTTTCACTTTCATGCGTTGGGGAAGGAAATGCCAACCCACTCCACTGTTCTTGCCTGGAGGGTCCCAGGGACGGGGGAGCCTGGTGGGCTGCTGTGTATGGGGTGACACAGAGTGAGACATGACTGAAAGCAACTTAGCAGCAGCAGCAGCTGGAATTCTATCAACTTCATTAGCTTTGTTCATAGTAATGCTTCCTAAGGACCGCTTGACATCACACTCTCAAATGTTTGGCTCTAGGTGAGTGATGACATCATCATGGTTATTTTGGTCATTAAGATATTTTTTGTATAGTTCCTCTGTATATTCTTGTCACCTCTCCTTAATATCTTCTGCTTCTGTTAGGTCCATACCATTTCTGTCCATTATTGTACCCATCTTTGCATGAAGTGTCTCCTTTGTATGTCTAATTTTCTTGAAGAGATCTCTAGTCTTTCCCATTCTGTTGTTTTCCTCTATTTCTTTGCATTGTTCACTTAGGAAGGCTTTCTTATATCTCTTTGCTATTCTTTGGAACTCTTCATTCAGTTGGGTGTATCTTTCCCTTTCTCCTTTGCCTTTCACTTCTCTTCTTTTTTCAGCTATTTGTAACGCCTCCTCATAGAACCATTTTGCCTTTTTGCATTTCTTTTTCTTAGAGATATTTTGACCACCGCCTCCTGTACAGTGTCAGAAACTTCCATCTATGTTTCTTCCGGTGCTCTTTCTATCAGATCTAATCTTTGGATCTATTTATCACTTCCACTATAATCATAAGGGTTTTGATTTAAGTCATATCTGAATGGTCTAGTGGTTTTCCCTGCTTTCTTCAATTTAGGTCTGAATTTGGCAATAAGGAGATCATGATCTGAGCCACAGTCAGCTTCCTGGTCTTCTTTTTGCTGACTATATAGAGTTTTCCTGCTTTGGGTGCAAAGAATATAATCAATCTGATTTTGGTATTGACCATCTGATGATGTCCATGTGTAGAGTCATCTCTTGTGTTGTTGGAAGAGGGTGTTTGCAACCAGTGCGTTCTCTTGGCAAAACTCTGTTAGCCTTTGCCCTGTTTCATTTTGTACTCCAAGGCCAATATTGCCTATTACTCCAGGTTTCTCTTGACTTCCTACTTTTGCATTCCAGTCCCCTATGATGAAAAGAACATCTTTTTTTTTGGTGTTAGTTCTAGAAGGTCTTGTAGGTCTTCATAGAACTCTTCAACTTAGCTTTTTTTACCATTAGTGCTTGGGGCATAGACTTAGATTACTGTGATATTGAATGTTTTGCCTTGGAAATTGAACAGAGTTCATTCTGTCATTTTTGAGCTTGCACCAAAGTACTGCATTTCAGACTCTTTTGTTGACTGTGATGGCTACTCCATTTCTTCTGTGGTATTCTTGTCCACATAGTAGATATAATGGTCATCTGAATTAAATTCGCCCATTCTGGTCCATTTTAGTTTACTGATTCCTAAAATGTCAGTGTTCCCTCTTGCCATCTCCTGTTGGACCACTTCCAATTTACCTTGATTCATGGACTAACATTCCAGCTTCCCATCCAATACTGCTCTTTATAGCATCGGACTTTATTTTTATAACCAGCATATCCACAACTGGGTGTGTTTCCACTTTGGCTCAGCCTCTTCATTACTTCTGGAGCTATTTTTCCACTCTTTTCCCGTAGCATATTGGGCACCTACTGAACTGGGGAGTTCATATTTCAGTGTCATATCATTTTGCCTTTTCATACTCTTCATGGGGGCTTCCCTGATAGCTCAGTTGATAAACAGTCCACCTGCAGTGCTGGAGACCCTGGTTCAATTCCTGGGTTGGGAAGATTTGCTGCAGAATGAATAGGCTACCCACTCCAGTATTCTTGGGCTTCCCTTGTGGCTCAGTTGGTAAAGAATCTGCCTGCAGTGTGGGAGACCTGGGTTCAATTCTTGGGTTAGGAAGATCCCCTGGAGAAGGGAAAGCCTATCCACTCCAATATTCTGATCTGGAGAATTCCATGGATTGTATAGTCCATGAGGTCACACTCTTCATGGTGTTCTCAAGGCAAGAATGCTGAAGTGATTTGCCATTCCCTTCTCCAATGGACCACATTTTGTCAGAACTCTCCACCATTACCCATCTGTCTTGGATAGCTCTACATGGCATGGCTCATAGTTTCATTGAGTTAGATAAGGCTGTGATCCATGTGGTTAGTTTTGTTAGTTTCCTGTAATTGTGGTTTTCATTCTGGCAGCCGTCTAGAGAGGCAAAATGATGAGTGATTGCCTGGGGTTTGGATGGATGGATGAGTACAAAGGATACTTAGGAAAAATACTCTGATGATACCATTGTGAAGGGTATATGTCATTGTAGAGTTGTCTAAACTCACAGAATGTGCAACACTAGGAGTGAATTGTAATGTAAAAGTAGGAATTTGAGGTGATTATAATGTGTCAATATTGGTTCATCAAATGTAACAAATGTGCCTCTCCAGTGGAGAAGTTGTAAATGGGGGAGGCTATGTATGTGTGGAGGCAGGAGATAAATAAAAATTGCTCTATTTTCCCTTTAATTTTGCTATGAGCCAAAACTACCTTTAAAAAATAAAGTCTTAAGAAATATATAGGGCAACTTTTTATAAACATATCTCCCTATTCAATCACTGTACCATATCTGTTGTATACTTCCAAGCAGTTTAATGACAGTTTAGCCTAAACTTACATTGTTTCTGTAATTGCTATTTTGTGGATCAGATGGTACAATCTGCCTGCAATGATGGAGACCTGGGTTCGAACCCTGGATCAGGAAAATCCCCAGGAGGAGGGGATGGCAACCCACTCCAGTATTCTTGCCTGGAGAATCCCCATGGACAGAGGAGCCTGGCAAGCTACAGTCCATGGGGTCACAAAGAGTCAGACACCACTGAGCAACTAAGCACACTACACCACAGTAATTCATCTCTCTTATTTATTTATACATCTGCAGTTATTTGCAAAACATTTACTAGGTGCTATTCAAGATCATGGGAATGTATTGTCAAGCCAAAGTACCTATTCTTAAGGAGCTTATAACACTCTCATGTGTACATAGGTGATACATAATTATTAATTTAATTTTCTATTATTTTACATAACTCTCAGAAGAGAACAATTACATACATTGTGTTATTCAGCCTTGAAGAAACTTGCAAAAGAAGTAGTGTCATAGACATAAAAATATTTTCCTTCTTTAGATGTTCTGACATTCACTCCAAATAAAGATGGTAAAAATAAAGATATATATACATGTATTATATACACATATATATGTGAATATATATATAGAAATAGTGAGTTGAACCAACAGAATTCTTAATCTGATTTAGCTGATTTATCAAAAAGGAGGTTCAAAGTGCAATTAAATTGGACCATTGTTTTCTGTAATAGATTAAGAATCTATGTTTTTCTTCTTGATATAATATAAATGTATAAGCAATTTCATATAGAATAGTTTATTACTCTATGGCATTTCTTATACTAACTGAAAAATATCCTCCTAACCCAAACTTACAGTAATGCCCAAACTTGTAAAATCTATTTTTGAAAATTATATAAAGCCATAAGATATGTTTATGTGAAGAAATGCTATAGACTTATGAAAGTAGTCTAATTATTCATTTAAATTATAATTTACTTTGTTAGCTAATTTTTGCTTTTTCTTTGTTTTACAATATATAAATATGTTTAAAGCCATCTGTGCTGAGAGATAGCTGTTCCGTCTGCTTTTCTTCCTGTCATTGTTGGTAAGAAGTTTGCATAAAAGGTGCCTCTAGCAGTTTTCAGGATCCACAGCAGCACAAGATTTATTTCTTCCAAATTAGATTATTGCAAATTTCACGTTTCCATTTTTTAATGAGTAACCTTAAAAGTTTCAAAAGAATGAACACCTTTGTGATTCTTGATATGTACAGCTAAATATTTCTCCGGTATATTTCCAGCAGCCTAGGTAAAGCTAGTTTGATTTTATACTGTTATACTCTGACTTATTAACCTCATATCTATATGGATTTTCTCACTCGGATCTTTAAGATGGAGTTGACAAATCTTAATAGGGGCATTTAGGAGCCATGACTATTCATTTTAATCTCAACTGTATCCTTTGTCCATTTTCTAAATTTTACTTGTTTCATTTTACTATTTGAGTCTATAATCCCAAAACTAATAAATACACACACACACACACACACAAAAAAACACACACAAGCTAAAACACTATTGTATTTTTATGAGCTTCTGCTCATTTACCATATTGTGAGAAACAAAAGTCCGTTAAAGTTTCACATGGTCAACACTGATTAGTCTATTCCACTTATATTCACTTATTCTATAAATCAAAATCAAATCCCAAATGTCACAGGAACTAAACCAAGTGCTGGAGATTCAGTGTCATATAAATAACCATCTGCCTGAATCTGACCTTCTTTGAGAGTTTTCAATGCAGCCATCTTTATTATACCTTTCCTTCTCAGTATCAGTACTGGTACCCGTGACATAACAGAATTACATTTTAGAGAATTTTCCAAAATTCTTTGAGTTTATACTTTCTTTAGGATGGTCATAATTCCTACCTCCCTGAACAAAAAACATTTTCTTTGAAATCTTTATTTCTTAGTTAGGTTAATTACCTAACTATAGTTAGTCTTTGTTTTATTACTTGACATAAATTATAGATAAAATATTTGTTTTTTCACTAGGTTGTCAACTAAACCTTTTTCTACACTCCCTATCTTCGTTTCCCTCAAAACTCACAGTATGTGATTTGGATTAGTAATAGTTTCATGTCTTCTTTTGACCTATAGAAGGAGAAAGGCAGATGATTCCAGTTCACCTGAGATTGCATGAGAAGGAATACAAAATCTTGATATTCCAACTTTTTTTGTTCAGGATTCTCTGCATCTTTTATCTCTTCCTTTTGTCTAGCTGATTCATAACTATTAAGGTTAGAAGCAATATTACCTTATGACTGGTATGAAAGTTCAGTCACAAAGTCGTGTCTGACTCTCCACAGTCCCACCAGCTTTCCCTGTCCTTCACTGTCTCCTGGAGTTTTCTTTAACTCATGTCCATTGAGTCAGTGATGCCATCCAACCATCTCATGCTCTGTTGCCCATTTCTCCTCCTGCCCGCAATCTGACAAAACATGATGCGCCGTAGAAGAGAATGGCAAATGAGTCCAGGATTCTTGGCCTCAAGAATCTCATGAACAGTGTGAAAGTACTTTAAAACTTCTGGGTAAACACCTATGAGGCATTTGTCATCTATTGGGTTAATTTTTATTTTTTTAATTTTTCTATGCTCCAGGCACTCAGAAAGGCACTACATTACCTCTCTTCTAACTGAAAGTATAGTTACCAAGTGTCTCCTGGTTATCAAATCTGAATGCAAACTTGTAACACTTTACAAGTTATTCTGTTTTTTCATAATGCATATTTTGTCATGAAATTTAAGTCCCTTGGGAAATGGAAAAGTTTGGCTAAATGATGTTATTCAAAATTGTTTAAAATAATGAATCTATTTTTATCAATAAATTATTTAACACAGAATTTAGTTCATTAAAAACCCTTAATAAGTATTGACTATTATTTTAATTTTATCAAAATGTTATAAATGTATTGACAGCAGTAAAAATGAAATATGAAAATACTAAAACCATTTAAATATTTTATTTTTTATATTTAGTATAGTTTCTAAAATTTTAATGTTCAGTGGTATAAGGCACATTTTATGATTTTCTTTGTGTCATAAAATCTAGAGAAGGAAAGGTCATGAAGTCTATAACCTGACTTTGAGAAGAAGTTCCTCCAAATTAAATTCTGATTAAAATTTATTCTGTACTCAAAGTTGAAAAAAAAAATTCCATTCTGTGATTTCTAAAAGGCGTTTGAAAGCCTTTATATCTGGAAAGAGTTCTTTATAATTTTTAACATTTAATATTCCATGTAATCCTGATAACTATTCTTTTCTAAAAATTAAATTCATTGATTCTTCACAGTTCTTACATGTTTAGATATTCGAAAACATTCCAAGTTATTTGTGTTCTTTTTAAGTCACAAAAAGGATTAAATATTCCATTTATTAGATTGAGGGTAAAAGATTGTTATATTGCATTGTGAGTGATGACAGTTACAGAATTTTAAAACTAATGGTATTTGTTACATTACTGAAATGTTTAGGGAACACCTGACTTGGATTCTAATACAGTATGCACATTTTTTACAGAAAGGGTAGAAATCAAGGAGTAAATGAGGAATAAGTATGTGAGCTAGTTCAAAATAATGAGAAAAATTATATATTGATCAAGTTATTTAACATTTTAGAATATCTAGAAAGAAAATAATGAAGGAATTATTTTTGACTAGGTATTAATAAATTATTTCTAATAATTTCGTCTGCTGCTGCTGCTGCTGCTAAGTCGCTTCAGTCGTGTCCGACTCTGTGCGACCCCATAGACGGCAGCCCACCAGGCTCCCCGGTCCCTGGGATTCTCCAGGCAAGAACACTGGAGTGGGTTGCCATTTCCTTCTCCAGTGTATGAAAGGAAAAAGTGAAAGTGAAGTCGCTCAGTCGTGTCCGACTCCCAGCGACCCCGTGGACTGCAGCCTACCAGGCTCCTCCGTCCATGGGATTTTCCAGGCAAGAGTACTGGAGTGGGGTGCCATCGCCTTCTCCGAACAGACCACAATAGGCACAGCTTCCTTGCCATCAATTTTACATGGTTACAGTGATCTACCCACTATGATAAAAATTATTCTTTCCTGTCCAGTTGTTTTCCTACCTCTGTTTTTATTTTTACTCTGAGATAGAAATTGTCAGCACTAACTAGTTACAAACATGTGAAGGGAGTGTGCATTTAGTGCGATTTTTTTTACACGTATAGGTAGTTTTTATACGTAAATCACATGTCATATATGAGATATGTGTATATATAGACAAATTGCATGCACGTGCATGTGTGTAGTTCTGTTTTATTACATCTTCTAATATAATTAAAATCATCAAAATGATTTCCTGAGAATCATCTTCCAAAATTTGATATAGGATTTTATACATATAAATTTTCATTTTATAATGCTTTTATGTCAAAGACAAAGGTATAATGAATACTTTTTAGTTTAGAGGAATGTATTCTTATGGATTTAATAAAATGGTAATAGAAAATCTTTTCTTTTGGTCTGAGTTTCTATATATATTTTTAGAGAAGCATCATGTGTGTGTGTATATATATATATATAACTTCTTTTTTAATACTTTAAAGGGTCACATGATAGCATCCTGTGATGCCTGTGGAGTTACAAAGCTGTGGGATTTTCGGAAGCTCTTACCCATGGTGTCCATTGATGTAGGTCCAAGCCCGGGCAATGAGGTGACCTTTGATTCATCAGGTAGGATCTCTTTGTTTAACATTTTGACCAAGTTGACAACTTTAATATTTGTCTTGAAAGTATTTTCTATTGCCATTTTAATTTTTTGCATTTCCTTCTATGTAAATTTCTGTTCTTAATATTATACTAAAATATATTACACTGTTATAATCATCATATTATATATCATATCACATATATAATGAAAGCATTGCATTTATCACATGCATTAAGAAAAGGATAATAGAGAAGGTAAGTGTGTGTTCATTTAGATTACTCAAGTTCCTAGTAGCATCATGCAAAATTTGGAGTCTGCATGCCTTGGAATCACCATCCAATGCAAGAAAATGAAGTATTTTAAAGGAAAATGGCTAAAAGTAGAGAAGAACAAAACTTTGACAAGAGTAAAATTAAAACATTTTACATAATATTTTAGCCTATAGTAAATTCATAATACCTCATATTCTCTAGATTTTACAATTAAATTTAAATATATACTCATTTTGCTGCAATTATGTCCAAAAATAATTGTTTTAACTGGTAATTATTATAGTATATTATCGTGTTTAGCATTTTTCTGCAATAAGATGAATGTTATCAGTAAGAAAATATTTTATCCTTGCTGATGATCAATAGTGTAGCAACTGATGTTAACAATCACACAATGATTCCACTTGTACATTTAAAGTGTTAAAATTACAATTACAACTCTATCTTTAATGATATCCTGTGCTAAATAATGTATATCTGTTATTGACTGATATAGCTTGCCTTTGCTATTATAGTACATGTTATAAACTTTTATAAGTTTTGAAATGTTAAAACTTTTGTTATTTATTGGCAGTCACTCAAAGTGGTAGAGATAGTGATTTTAGATGAAGAAATAAAAATTGAATATATATAATGGAAATAATCTATTTAAAAACAGTCCAGAATATATGAATATTCTCAGCAATTCTAGAGCCATAAGATACTTGTGTGTTCCATGTAACTGATTTCATGATATTGCCATCACATATCTGAAATTCAGAATTCAGTAAGTTTGTCTTCTTAACAAATCTTAAGTTGTGTTCCCATTGTAGACTGGTATATGAGCCACACTAATAACAATGACTTCCTTAAAAATGTTTTAGTAATATTCTTGACATTAAGACTTTTATGCTCTGCTAGAATTGAAACAGAAAATATTATACAGGGTAAAAACCCTAACTATGAGAATTTAATTTTTTAACGTGAACACTCATTTGTATTATAATTTATACTTTACGATATATAGAATATACATTGACATCATAAATGTAAAGAAGTTTTAACTTGTTTTTTATAAACATTTTCACATCAATAAATCTCCTTTATTATCTTGAAATAGCATCGAAGTATTCAGGTCCTTGAGTTTTGAATTCTGAAATTTCAAAGCTTTTGTCTGTACTTTCTAATAATAGAATAACAGACGTTTTGAAAAGCTATACAACTAATACTAGATATATATTTTACTGGCATAATTATTAAATATGTCTTCACTGCCTTTTGCTATCCTTATCATCCATCCTCAAATTTATTTTCTATACATTGTCAGGCAAACCTTATTTTAAATAAATGTCAGTTCTATCTTACTGTCATGCAAGTCTTGAAGCCCCTGGTACAACAAATCTATTCTTTCTCTCCATAACAGCTATATATTTGATAGTACTAATATTAAGAAAACTGTCAAAATTAAAGATGGAAGAATGAGAAACATAAAAGATAAAGAGTGTAAACCAGGGACCCTATTAATGAAAACACTTCATCAGTTTGAAGAAATATAATTTCAACTCGACCTTTCCATTCCTTTGACCATTTCTTCAAGGAACATGATATAATTAATTTGAATTCTATGTGTTTGAGAATTAATGTCTTTTTCTCAAATGAGAAATGTGTGCTTTGGTGGAGAAGTCTTAAGTCACTCATCATTTTAAAAGTATGAAATATATTAAGAGTTGAAGGAATTGGGAAGAGCAAAGACAAGGTCTAATGAGGATCTGAACAGAGAGATGAAAATCACAAAGTTAAATACCAGAAATTATGTTCATTTCAAGAGAGTAAAGAAAAGTGAAGTCAAGAGCAAAACAAAATTGAAATAAGGACAGGAACATGTAGATCTCCTCTCATCTGCATTTATTCAGGAAAAGATGATTTTAAAAGTATAAAAAGGTGTCATGGGGATATATGGACTATGAAAATAATATCAAATATAACATAATAAGCTCAGAATACACATTCATTTGACATACATTTATTTATTCCCAGTGGCAAGCCAATGCAAGCTTACCTCCTTGGACCTGAGGAAAGGTCATTGATAATACACATGCAGTATCATCATAATATCATATAACATATGGGGAAGTATTGATAGTATTTTGTTTGAGAAATTTAATATAAGGAATGTGCAAGTAGTTTTCAGATATACTAAATAATCAACACAGAAACAAAAATTTTCTCATCATATTCCATGTCTCTAGATCAGTTTAACTGAAGGGCATCTTGAAATTTTGAGGTGTGCTGCTTAAACAGAGCTGTCTCCGTACACAATAGCTTGTCTTTATAAATAAGGGATTTCTTCACTGCAAATCCAACACAGGATACACAGGATACTTGAGTATAGATCATTAAAGACTGAAACTGTGGTTCATAACATTTGATTTCAAATATTTATTAAAATGTCTTCATTAATTATCTCATAAATATTTTTATTTTAATTTTATATTTTTATTTTAAATTTATAAGAGTAAATTATATACTAATGAAATAGTACTTATTCTGTTTTAAAATTGAGATTTCTCATGGTGTATCAGGGACTTCCTCCCTTGGAGAAGGAAATGGCAATCCACATCAGTATTCTTACCTAGAAAAACCCATGATCAGTGGAGCCCAGCACGTTACAGTCCATGGGGTTCCAAGAGTCGGACACAACTTAGAAACTAAACAACAAAATACGGTGTATCAATTTTAGAAATGTTATCTTTGATAAAAATATTTCAAACCAATGGTGTGGAAACAGAATGTAGACTAAGATTTAGACCCTTAACTCTTCCTCACCTTTTAGATTTTAAGCAAGTTATTTGATCTTCCTGAACTAAGCTTTTTCATGTAAATAATAGAAGAGATAATTGTCTTACTATATTCTAATTTGTTTCATGGGTTAATTGCATTCTATAATGAGGAAATCCTGATATAGTCTGTTTTCCTCTAATATTCAAAATAATTTAAATGATTAACTAGCAGGTAAAACTATATTTAACATTATATATGCATATATAATTAAAATCAAAAGATTTAAAGAAGTGTGAATCATCATCTAGGGCTTAGCTTTACTGTTGCTGTAAGAAATCGGCTTCTCACACATTTAAAAGAGGAGTTGCATGTGGCATAGTATTATTTACATAATGTTTTATTTGCAAATACACTGTTTACAACAAATACAGATTACCTATGTTTATAGATATATACATGTAACAGTATATATTATTCATGTATTTGTAAAACGATGTGTTCTTTCTCATTAAACAGAGAACCTCCTGGTAGTACAGTGCTACACATACAAATATTCATTATCTAAATATCTCTCACTTGGCATATGCAAATGCCATATGTTTTACCACTCAAAAATTTATTACTCTTTCAGAGAAATGTTAAATGGAATTTTGTAGTGAAAGTAACCAAAATGAACTGTGAGAATTTATACATACACTTTCCCACATCTCTCATTTCATCGTTTATGTAGTTTAGAACTATTTTTCACTCCTCTGTAAAAGGTAATTCCAATACATTTGCAAAGAAGTCACATCCTTAGAAAATGCAGAAGCTGAAGCTTGAGCCAGATGGGAACTTTCCAATAGAAAGCTTATCAGTCTTACACCATTAAAACGGGCAAGGTTTCCCACCATTTGGAAATAATTGTAGATATTTCCCACAAGCAGAATGACAATAGAGATACTAAACTATAAGAAAAAATAATTACCCATTATAAAATATGACAAGTATCAGACCCTTCTAAAATTGTTCAAAAAATAATAAGATAATCTTCATTTTTGTTTTATTAGTTTCTGTTAGTGAAGGCTTCAGTTCACTGTTTCATATTATATTTAAAAGACAGGCTTCCTCGGTGGCTCAGTGGTAATCTGTGTGCAATGCAGGAGACATAGGTTCAATCCCTGGGTCAGGAAGATCACCTGCTGAAGGAGATGGCAACACACTCCAGTACTCTTGCCTGGAGAATCCCATGGACAGAGAAGCCTGGCGGGTTACAGTCCATAGTGTCACAGAGAGTCAGACACGACTACAGCAATTTAGCAGCAGGAGCAGCATAGTTAAAAGACAGGTTGTGGTTAATCCCTTCTGTTGGAAGCAGTGTAGTATAATGGAGCACCTGGAAATTAGTATGACTCAGAATTTAGAAGCCCTGGTTTTGAATGCTGTCTCTACTACTAACTAGCTGAATGATCTTGGTGAAATTTCTAAACATTTCTGAGTCTTAATTTCCTTGTCTGTGGAATGCTAAAAACCTATCACGACTTCTACTTCCAGCCAAATAGGGACCAGGTTTACCCTCCTACCTAAAATGAAGGAAAAAACAGACAAAATATATGCAACAATGGTTTTCAGAAATTGAATATTGGGCAGTGGAAGACAGTACTGAGAGGTGGGTAAATAAGATGAGCTCTATGGCTGCCTAGAATGCTGTCTGGAGGAAATCTCTAGATTGCATCTCAGAAATTAACTAAAAACTTGAGGAAGCTCAGCAAACTCCCGGAGTTAGGGAGATGGAACGGGCATTCCAGTGAGGCCAAGGCAGCTAGAGTTTGCAGGCAGAGGACAGGACAGGAGACAGCAACACAAAGAGGGAGCTCTGGAGATTTGCAAAAGATCCCTTCCAATCTTTAGCTGAATATGGATCAATACATGACAGCCTAAAGCCTTAGAAAAACCTGTCTGAAGAGTTAACAAGAAAAATCCCTGAGGATCATAATAGCCTAGGAATAGTTTGTGCTCCCATCAACCAGGATGGTAAAACCTTGCAATTCAAAAGGATAGTACCTAGAACAGGGCTTGTCAAAGTACTGCCTATAGGCCAGCTTGACCTGTATTTATCTGTAATTTTAATGGTACGCAACCATACCCATTAAATTATGCATTATCTAAGGCTGCTTTTATACTACAACAGCAGAGTTGAATAATCACAGTGGAAACTATATGGCTTGTGATGGCTCAAATATTTATTGTCTGGCTCTTTGCAGAAAACGTAACCCAGGGAGAGGGCTCAGAATGTTATTGCCTCGATAGTGAGGCAATATCAGTCCACACTTCTGGGTCTAGTCCCTTTACCAATGGAACCATCTGAGTCAGCTCACATAAAAATCTTGTTTATTCTTGACCACAACTTAATGAGGTTGTTACTGAAATCATTCACCTCAGATTGGGACTTCAGTCCATGTGCTAGGGCTTGAACTCAGCCCAAACCCATGGTTTTCCAGCTGAGATCCCACACATAGTTTCAGGACCTAATGAAACTCGGATTCTTGATTTCTCGTTACAGAAAGGTTCAGTGAAAGACAAAGTGATAGGAAAGAAGTGGATTTGTATCCTGGAAGAGTTGATTTTAAATTTACACTGTGTCTGCTTCCGTGACTTTAACCCATTTTTTACTATAAACGTATATAACGGCCTGCCTCAAGGAGATAACCAGACCCCGTCCACCTGTGAATGCCTGTGATTCTCTGTGTGGCAGATGGTATAGCACCAAGCACATTTTGTGACCTAAAATTCACATTTGGGGAGTCTGGGATCACAGATAGATGTGACATCTTTGTTTGTTGATATGACAGGAGATACTGCATTTCACATCGCCCATGTAATGACTGTAAGGAAGACGTGAAATTAACACATCCCACTACTTGAGGCTTGTCATTTTAGGAGATTTGCAAGAATTAAATGGCCTGTTTACTTTGTATCCCATCCATCTCTGATCCATACAAGAGTCTGACATCCAGGCCCCAGCAAGATGGTCATTTTGAGGGTCTAGCCTGCCATCTTCTCTGTCAGCAGGCTCACAAATAAAGTCTGTCCCTGAGCCAAGTACCTCATCTCAGATTTATTGACTTATCTTGCAGCAAGCAGAGCAAGATTTCACTAGGTTGTGTTGTTCAGTCTCTCAGTGATGTCCAATTCTTTGCAACCCCATGTACTGCAGCATACCAGGCATCCCTGTCCATCACTAACTCCTCGAGTTTGCTTAAACTCATGTCTATTGAGTCAATGATGCCATCCAATCATCTCATCCTCTGTAACCCCCTCTTCCTCCTGCCCTCAATCTTTCCCAGCATGAGAGTCTTTCCCAGTGAATCAGCTCTTTGCATCAGGTGGCCAAAGTATTGGAGCTTCAGCATCAGTCTTTCCAATGAATATTCAGGACTGAATTCCTTTAAGAGTCTTTCCCAACAGTTCAAAAGCATCAGTTCTTTGCTGCTTAGCCTTCTTTATGGTCCAACCCTCACATCCATACATGATGCCAGGAATAACCATAGCTTTGACTATATCAAACTTTGTTGGCAAAGTGATGTCTCTGCTTTTAAATACACTGTCTAGGTTTGTCATAACTTTTCTTCCTAGAAGCAAGTATCTTTTAATTTCATGGCTACAATCACCATCTACAGTGATTTTGGAGCCCCCCAAAAGATAAAGTCTGTCACTGTTTCCATTGTTTCCCCATCTATTTGCCATGAAGTGATGGGACCAGATACCATAATCTTAGTTTTTTGAATGTTCAGTTTTAAACAAGCTTTTTCACTCTCCTCTTTCACCTTCATCAAGAGGCTCTTTAGTTCCTCTTCACTCTATACCATTAGGGTGTGTCATCTGCATATCTGAGGTTGTTGATATTTCTCCCAGCAACTTGATTCCAGCTTGTGAATCATCCAACCTGTCATTTCACATGATGTACTCTACATGTATGTGAAATAAGCAGGGTGACAATATACAGCTTTCCCAATTTTAAACTAGTCCTTTGTTCCATGTCCGGCTCTAACTGTTGCTTCTTGACCTGCATACAGGTTTCTCAGGAGGCAGGTAAGGTGGTTTGGTATTTCCATGTATTTTAGAATTTTAAGAACACAGTTTATTGTGTTCACACAGATGCTTTATTCTAGTCAATGAAGCAGAAGTAGATGTTTTTCAGGACTTGCGTTGCTTTTTCTATGACTCAATGGTTTTGACAATTTGATATCTGGTTCCCCTACCTTTTCTAAATCCAGCTTGTACAGCTGGAAGTTCTCGGTTCACGTACTGTTAACGCCTTGCTTGAAGAATTATGAGCATTACCTTGCTTTGGAAGGAATGATGCTAAAGGTGAAACTCCAGTACTTTGGCCACCTCACACGAAGAGTTGACTCATTGGAAAAGACTCTGATGCTGGGAGGGATTGGGGGCAGGAGGAGAAGGGGACGACCGAGGGTGAGATGGCGGCGTGGCATCACTGACTCAATGGACATGAGTCTGAGTGAACTCCGGGAGTTAGTTGGTGATGGACAGGAAGGCCTGGCGTGCTGTGATTCATGGGGTCACAAAGAGTCAGACACAACTGAGCGAGTGAACTGACTGAACTGACCTTGCTATCATGTGAAATGAGTGCAGTTGTGTGGTAGTTTGAACATTCTTTGGCATTGACCTTCTTTGGGATGAAAACTGACCTTTTCATGCCCTGTGGCCACTGCTCCATTTTCCAAATGTGCTGGCATATTGAGTGGAGCACTTTAACAGTATCATCTTTTAGAATTTGAAATAGCTAGATTCTATCACCTCAACTAGCTTTGTTCATAGAGATGCTTCTTAAAACCCACTTGACTACACACTCCAGGATGTCTGGCTCTATGTGAGTGACCCACACCATTGTCCTTGTCCAGGTCCAAGACCTTTATTGGATTGTCTTTCTGTGTATTCTTGCCATCTCTTCTTAATATCTCCTAATTCTATTAGGTCCATATCATTTCTGTACCCACCTTTGCATGAAATGTTCACTTATTATCTCTTAATTTTCATGAAGAGATCTCTAACATTTCCCATTCTATTGTTTTCCTGTATTTACTTGCACTGATCACATAGGAAGACTTTCTTGTCTCTCCTTGCTATTCTTTGGTACCCAATTTAGATGGGTATATCTTTCTTTTATTCCTTTGCCTTTCACTTCTCTTCTTTTCTCAGCTCTTTGTAAGGCCTCCACAGACAACCACTTTGCCTTCTTGAATTTCTTTTTCTTGTGGATGGTTTTCTATAGGTTCATAACACTGCCTCCTATAGTGTTATGAAGCTCCAGCCTTAATTCTTCATGCCCTCTGTCTATCAGATCTAATCCCTTGAATCTATTTGTTACTTCTACTGTATAATCATAAGGAATTTGATTTAGGTCATATCTAAATGGCCTAGTGGTTTTCCCTACTTTCTTCAATTTACATTTGGCAATTTAAATTTAAATTTGTCAATAAGGAGTTCATGATCTGAGCCACAATCAGCTTCCTGGTCTTGTTTTTGCTGACTGTATAGAGCTTCTCCATCTTTGGCTGCAAAGAATATAATCAGTCTGATTTCAGTATTGACCATCTGGTGATGTTCATGTGTAGAGTCATCTTTTGTAGTGTTGGAAGAGGGTGTTTGGTATGAGCAGTGCATTCTCTTAGCAAGACTCTGTTAGCCTTTGCCCTACTTCATTTTGTACTCCAAGGCCAAAATTGCCTGTTACTCCAGGTATCTCTCGACTCCCTAATTTTGCATTCCAGTCCCCTATGATGAAAAGGACATCTTTCTTTCTTTCTTTTTCTTTTTTTTGGTGTTAGTTCTAGAAGGTCTTGTGTTTCTTCATAGAATTCCTCAACTTCAGCTTCTTCAGCATTACTGGTTGGGGCATAGATTTGGAATACTGTGACTCAGTAACAGATTTATTTAGAGGGAAACACACTCCACAGACAGAGTGTGAGCCATCTCAGAAGTCACAAGTGGCCTTGGGAGAAACACAGTCCATAGCCAAGAGTGTGGGCCATTGGTGAGGGTGAGTAAAACCTCAGAAAGTGGTGTGCAAGTAGCTTTCATGGGCTGGGTAATTGCATAGGGTACAGAATGGGAAGATTATTCCAACAATTTTGTAGATGGGGCAGAGTGTTCCAGGAATTAGGCTGCCACTTACTTTTTGGTCTTTGATGTTTGGCCTTGGGGCTTCCCTGGTAGCTCAGATGGTAAAGAATCTGCCTGTAATGCAGGATAGATGGGTTGGATTCCTGGGTAGGCAAGATCCCCTGGAGAAGGAAATGGCAACTCACTCCTGTATTCTTGCCTGAAGAATTCCATGGTTAGAGGACCCCTACAGTCCAGACATGACTGAGAGACTAACACACTTGGGACTGTCATGAGTCCCTTCGAGTATGTCATTTAGCTTGCTGATGTGTTACAGTGAGCATACGCTGAAGCTCAAGTCGAGCCTAATGGAAGTCGACTCGTTTGCCATCTTGGGCCTATTTGGTTCTAATCAGTTTATGTTGTGTTCTCAGGCTGTAATTCTTTTAAAGGTTGTGCCCTGTCCCCTTCTTTTCTGTTTCACTATTGTCTCCTTTTTACAGATGCGGAAACTAGGACAGGAAGTTAACAACAAACCCAGTGATACCTATGTGATCAAATATGGAGTCAGAATTCAAATTCAGAGAGTCTAATTCCAGAGACTAGAATTTAGGCTTTTTATCATTCTGCTTCTCACTGTAATAATAGTATTCAGATTCCTGTTGATATATGACATCTATTCAGATAAATAATTCATTTGCTATGAATATTGAAATAATCTAATTAATGACCACTTGATAGTGTTTGACTCAACACTGATTAAGACAACATCCTGTCATTATTTGTCAACTAGTTGTATCTGAAAAGGAAGACAAGATAAAGGGGGAAAAAAAGGAAAAGATGATTTCCTTAGTGTTATCTGCCAGGTTTTTGATGTCTTATAACAAGAGAAAAAGAAAAGTGAAAGAGTTAGTCACTCAGTCATTGACCCGATGGACTTTGCGACTTGATGGACAATAGCCCTCCAGGCTCCTCTGTCTATGGAATTCTCCAAGCAAGGATAGTGGAGTGGGTGCCATTCCCTTCTCCAGGGGATCTTCCTGACCCAGGGATCAAATCCAGTTCTCCTACATTACAGGTGGATTTTAACAATGGGGAACCTTAAATATGTTCCTAAAGGGAACTGAAACTCCAGCTCCACACCTCATGGTAAATTCTTATCAGACTAATCTGGATGGAATAGGTGAATGCTTACAGGCACTTTTTGTTATTTATTTAAGTCCTGGCCTGATTAGAAACTGAAATAGGAAAGGAGTAAATCAAGATTGCCAGGAGAAATATCAATAACCTCAGATATGCAGATGACACCACCCTTACGGCAGAAAGTGAAGAGGAACTAAAAAGCCTCTTGATGAAAGTGAAAGAGGAAAGTGAAAAAGTTGGCTTAAAGCTCAGCATTTAGAAAACGGTCCCATCACTTCATGGGAAGTAGATGGGGAAACAGTGGAAACAGTGTCAGACTTTATTTTTGGGGGCTCCAAAATCACTGCAGATGGTGAAGAGGGACTAAAAAGCCTCTTGATGAAAGTAAAAGAGGAGAGTGAAAAAGTTGGCTTAAAGCTCAACATTCAGAAAATGAAGATCATGGCATCCGGTCCCATCACTCCATGGGATATAGATGGAGAAACAGTGGAAACAGTGTCAGACTTTATTTTGGGGGGCTCCAAAATCACTGCAGATGGTGACTGCAGCTATGAAATTAAAAGACGCTTACTCCTTGGAAGGAAAGTTATGACCAACCTAGATAGCATATTCAAAAGCAGAGATATTATTTTGCAGACTAAGGTCCATCTAGTCAAGGCTATGGTTTTTCCTGTGGTCATGTAGGGATGTGAGAGTTGGACTGTGAAGAAAGCTGAGCGCCGAAGAATTGATGCGTTTAAACTGTGGTGTTGGAGAAGACTCTTGAGAGTCCCTTGGACTTCAAGGAGATCCAACCAGTCCATTCTGAAGGCGATCAACCCTGGGATTTCTTTGGAAGGAATGATGCTAGAGCTGAAACTCCAGTACTTTGGCCACCTCATGTGAAGAGTTGACTCATTGGAAAAGACTCTGACGCTGGGAGGGATTGGGGGCAGGAGGAGAAAGGGACGACCGAGGATGAGATGGCTGGATGGCATCACGGACTCGATGGACGTGAGTCTGAGTGAACTCCAGGAGTTGGTGATGGACATGGAGGCCTGGCGTGCTGCAATTGATGGAGTTGCAAAGAGTCAGACACAATGGAGAGACTGAACTGAACCGAATATAAATGAAATTACTGACTGTTTCAAAATATAGAATTAATGCATGTAACTCTTGTTCCTTTCCCATACTATGCTTGAAAGGGTGTCTACTTAATCTAATGACATCATTGTACAAACTATAAGGCTCCACTTTTGCAACTGTCTTCATAGTTTTAGAGATGATTATTTCATATCTCCAATACAATCAAATGTCTTATCTGAGTCTGGATTGAATTTGTAGAAAGAAACATATAGAAATAATTCACATACCATACATCAGAAGTTAAGCATGAGGCAAGGCTCTAAAGAATATTGTTATTCATCTGTGATTTGTAATATGAAATTGAGCAGGACACTTAGTCTCTGTTGACTTCAACTTGATCTTTAAAACATGAGATTTGGATTAAGTGACTTCATCAGTTATGTTTCCAATCTAAGTTTCATACAGCTGAGTACTGCCTTGTCCACTCTTCATTGGAGCATGGTATTCTGGGATAAAAATAATATTTTAAAATAAACACTTAAATACTCTTTTATTCTATTTAACATTTACAAATAAAATATGAAACTGTAAGTAAAACACTCCACTTTTCCTAGTTCCAAAATGGAAATACAATTTGATATAAAAATCAAGATTATTTAGAAACTGAGCCTCAAATTGAAATGACAGCTGTGTTGCTCAGCAATATAAAACTTTTATTCTTACAAACCTAACAATATGTTCATTCTCTGTAGGCATGGAATTTTAGCAAACAATATGCGTTAAGTTTCAGCATTTTAATAAATCAATAACTCAAACAAATTCTTCTTATAGGGCTTTATGAGATAGTAAAAATCTGACCTATTCTGATTTAATCAGAGCAGAAAATAACTTATTAATCTTACAAATTAGAGCATTATTCAGATACAGTCAGCTATTATAGCTTTAATTGCCTGGATGATACGAAGATATCACACTTATGTTGTTAGATCCTTGGTTTTATATAGTATTTTCTCCTTGCTTAATTCTCTGTTGTAGTTGAATTGCATAGAAATATTAGGCCTAGATGATCAAGATTCTTGGAAATGTTTTCCTATGTACATAAACTTTCTTCTTGGAAGTTCATTACAGAGTTTATGTGCCTAATTATATACAAACTTTGTAAATACAGCTCATATCCAGAAAATGACAAGTTCTAAATTACTGTCATCATATTTAATGAGGATTAATTTTGCAGTAGTCATATAAGAAATAGTTTTCAAATACATTTATAGCAGTTATTTTCATGGAACAATTACTATGCTAATGCCAAGTTATTGTCACCACGTTTAAGAAATTAAAAAAACTTCATATCTATGTAACAAGTATGAGGAATTAATGTCATGACTGGCTATATCTTAATATCACCTAGGCAATAAAATAATAAATAAAAATAAATAAATAAAAATAATAAAATAGTTAATAAAATATTAACTATGACCATATGATTATAAATACTATAAAAAGAACACATGCATGTTTGCATAGGTCATTATGAAATATGACTATTTTTACACATATAGTAATCAAGAAAAATGCATTTATATAAAGAATTAAAATACAGTCTTACCTTTGAATTTTTCCTAGGGGTACACAGTTATGTAATTAAGAGGAATGTACTATTTTAATGTAGTAGCTTATGATAGTTACTAAATTTAAAAATAATACAGTTGAAATCTGTAGTCTACACATAGTTCATAGCCCAAAGTCAAGTAGCACAAGAATCTGTCTTTTTAGTAGATTATGTATACAAAACTGAATAGATAATTATCTTTAATCAGCCAAGCTGATACTCCTTAATAGGATAATCCTTTAAGAGAAGTTGCAGTTCAACAGAAGTGCAAATCAACCCAGAGCAAATAGTGTACTCTCCTGGAGAGGGAGCTGGCCCCGTTGGCATATATGATAACACTCAGTTATAGTTATCTAAAATTGAATTTCAAACAATATTCACATATGATTTTCTCAAATCTGGTTGATCTCAGAGTATCTTACTTGTAATATAACAGGAGTGAATATCAAAAATTATTTAAAATCATATTCATGCAGCATCCTCTACATGCAGTCTACAACAAAGAGAAAGAAAAATTGAAAAAGCAATATAACAGTATATTATTGATATTATGAAAATTAGTACTTTGTAAATGTTTTGAAATAGTGAGTTTGATAAGTGGAATAATGAATATGCATTTGGCATAATATATATGTTCATTTCAGGCCATGTCTTCTAGCCAAGAATCTTATTATTTTCTCTTCTGTATTTTTGTTTGTCTAAAAGTAGAAATTATATTCATTCAGTTGACAAATATTTAGCGTAAGCCTGTTATCTGCCAGGTACTATTCTAAATTCTGGGATTTAGCTATGAAGAGACAGGTAAGAGTCTATTTACTAAGTAAATTGAAGCAATAGTCATGAATGTCTAAATCACAGACTGGGAGTGTTGATAATTCTAAGTTAAACTGCCCCACATATAATATGCCGTAGGTGCCATCAGAGTGTGATTTGTACAGAGTAGTGTAGCTGTTTATGGAGCTGGAGAAAAAAGATGGGCACTTCTCTAATGTAAATGACAACATTACCATTTCTTTTCTTATGGACTCAGTTTTCTTTGAAGTTTTGCTCTTCTGTTATCCTTTCACTATGTCTTTCATAATGTTTGATTTCCTTCTTTTTCTATGCAGCGCTTGGAATCATTTATCCTTATAAAAATTTAGTTGTAACAATAAATGTTATCTGTCACTTCTCCTTTAGCTTCTCTTTCTCCTTCTTCTGCTTCTTTCCTCCTCCCCCTTCCTCCTTAGGTCCCTTCTGTTCATCTAGCTTCTCTCTCCCTTCTTTCTCTTATTCTCCCTCAAATACAAAGAGCTGAGTTAACCATAATTCTCAATATGTAATCGACAATTATTTGTAGATTTTATTACTTTTTTCCTTTCATGTTCCATCCCTACTCTCATTCCCTCCAACCCTGTATGGAAGTCTTTAAATGTCCTTGATATATTTCCTTAGATTTGCAAGTATCTTTGAAGAATATAGCTATTTTATACATGAATGTATCTAATTTTCTTTAAAAACTCTATTTTGTCACAAATTTCATTCAATTTCTTGCCTTTTAATTCTATCCTTTTTATCCATTATTAACGTATGTCTATCAGGTTTATCAATGCATCTACTGGATACTATTCTAATGTTATCCACTTTATCATTTTATTTCTTTATTGCACTAGCGTAAGGCACTATGGAACCTAATCCCCCTCTAAGTCCCTGCTACTTCTGTAACCTCAGATATGCAGATAATACCACCCTTATGTCAGAAAGTGAAGAAGAACTAAAGAACCTCTTGATGAAAGTGGAAGAGGAAAGGGAAAAAGCTGGCTTAAAACTCAACATTCAGAAAACGAAGATCATGGCATCTGGTCCCATCACTTCATGGGAAATAGATGGGGAAACAGTGGAAACAGTGTCAGACTTTATTTTTCTGGGCTCCAAAATCACTGTAGATGGTGACTGCAGCCATGAAATTGAAAGATGCTTGCTCCTTGGAAGAAAAGTTATGACCAACCTAGATAACATACTAAAAAGCAGAGACATTACTTTACCAACAAATGTCCATCTAGTTAAAGCTATGGTTTTTCCAGTAGTTGTGTATGGATGTGAGAGTTGGAGTATAAAGAAAGCTGAACACCAAAGAATTGATGCTTTTGAACTGTGGTGTTGGAGAAGACTCTTGAGAGTCCCTTGGACTGCAAGGAGATCCAACCAGTCCATCCTAAAGGAAATCAGACCTGAATATTCATTGTAAGTACTGATGCTGAAGCTGAAACTCCCATACTTTGGCAACCTGATGTGAAGAACTGACTCACTTGAAAAGACCCTGATGCTGGCAAAGATTGAAAGCGAGAGGAGAAGGGGACGACAGAGGATGAGATGGTTGGATGGCATCATCACCGACTCAATGGACATGAGTTTGGATAACTCTGGGAATTGGTGATGGACAGGGAGAGCTGGCGTGCTGCAGTCCATAGAGGTGCAAAGAGTCGGACACAACTGAGTGACTGAACTGAACTGAAGTGTGAGTGCTTGTCATGTCTGACTCTTTGTGACCCCATGGGCCATAGACTGCTAGGCTCCTCTGTCCTTGGGATTTTCCTGGCAAGGATACTGGAGAGGGTTGCCATGCCCTCCTCCAAGGGAATCTTCCCAACCCAGGGATTGAAACCTGTATGTCCTGCTTTACAGGTATATTCTTTACCCCTGAGCCACTGGGGAAGCCCCGAACATCCTCATATATATCTCCATTATGAGTGACTGTGAGAGTTTCTCTGTGGTATATACCACCTCGTCCTGGAAAGGGGAGGACTTGCCATGCCACAGAATGTATATTATTAAATTCAATTAAGCATTGTCACATGGTTCTTCACAATCACTGTTCTAATTACAACCCTTCAGGAATCTCGTTTTCAACATCTGGTAGAGCTGTGGACTAAATTGTATTCCCCTTAAGATCCATGTGTTGAAACCTTAGCTCCCCCTGTGACTGTATTTGGAGAAAGCCCTTTTAGGAAGTAGTGAAATTTAAATGAGATCCTAAGGGTGATGTCCTAATCCAATTGGATTAGGGGTTATTTAAGAAGAGTCACCTGTAAGCCCGAGATTATGAGGGCTCACAGCTGGAAAGCCATAGTCTGCAAGCCAGGAAGAGAGCCTTCACAGAACCTTACCATGCCAGCATCCTGATCTGGGACTTCAAGCCTCCAGAACTGTGAGAAAATAAATTTATGCTTTTAGAGGCACCCAGTGGTTATGGCAGCCCAAGTAGACTGATACAGGTAGTATTTGACTTTATAATTCTGCCGGTATAGCAGGCACTACACACATTGCATTTCCCTAATTACTAATGCTGTTGAGCATCTTTTCACTCATCAGTCTTTCAGGCTTTCTCACCTGTGAATTAATTGCCTTTGCCAATATTTTTATACTGGGTTTCCTTTCTTTTGGGACTTACAGATTTAATTATATATATACAGTCAGCCTTGTGGCTTCCCAGGTGTCACAGTGGTAAAGAATTTGCTTTCAGTGCAGGAGATGTGGAAGACAAGGGTTTGATCCCTGGGTTGGGGAGATCCCCTGGAGTAGGAAATGGCAGCCCACTATGCAGTATTCTTGCCTAGAAATTTCCACAGACAGAGGAGCCTGGCAGACTACAGTCCATAGGGTCAAAAAGACTCAGACACAACTGGGTGAGCACACATGTATACAATTAACCTTGAATGTATATTTATTCCAAAGAGAAACATTTACTGATCTTATCTATGGTGTGCCTGCTAAGTCACTTCAGTCGTGTCCAACTATCTGCAACCCTATGAACTGTAGCCCTCCAGGCTCCTCTGTCCATATAATTCTCCAGGCAATTTCACAGAATAAAAACTATTGTATTTTTATCTTAATATTTGGGGAGCGGGCATTGCTTGAGAATATTATCCATATTATTAGACCACAAAATCATGTTTCCAAATCTTCCTTTTTTAGCTTTATGTTGTTACCTTTAACATTTTAGGACTTTGATTCAAGGTACAAGAGGTTGTTATCAGTGAGTGTTTCCTCCAATAACTAACCCAGAATCTTCCTAACTTATTGGAGCATTTGTTCCTTGTTCTCTTACGAGAAAGCTGCATGTCTCTTCAGGCCTCTTGCACTTTCATAAGCTCCAGCAGAACTCCATGTGTCTTCGCATCCTGGACCCCAGGGTCTACACGTGGGACATGTTAACCTCCTGCAGTAAGTATAGCTGGAGGGAAAAGAAGCAGTGCAATCACATTTGTGTCTTCTCTCCAACGTGACAAGTATTGTCTGCTTGATATCTGTTTCCAAAGCATGTTCATAGCAAGTTATAAGCCAAATCCAAAGCCACTTAAATAGAGGTATATACTGTTATTACAGATTACAAGGACATGTCCTGGATTATGCCTAGGGATTTTTAACCTTGTTATAAGAAAGAAACACAAAGTTGGGAAAAATAATTGAGTGACTATAGTGGGAGGTCCAATTTTATTTTCCTACGTATTGAGGCTTCTTTCTTGACAATATCAATTATACAATTAAACCTTACCTTACTGATCTGGATGCCACTTCTATCAACCTCATATAGAGAGATAAGAGTCTTTTCTGAATTATTTTTTCTAATCTTTTGGTAACATTTATTTTTTTCTGAGTTGGCATAGTTCTGTTTGTATTACTGGATGTTCTAGTATTACTTCACATATGAATGTGAAGCCACTCTTTGCTCTTCTTTTCCAAAAGTATCTATTAAGTTTCTTATCTCCTGGAATCTTTACTCTTTTTAAAAATTTTAAGTTGTTTTTCATTATATCAGAGAACATGAACTGCATTAAGCTGGTCTCCTGTGACCTCTAATATAGACAATCTGTTCATTGTTTCTTGTGTAATCAAAAAGAATGCATATGTATGGACCCCTTATTAGATCAAGCGTTTTTCTAGAATTTACTTTGAAATTATTTACAAGATATTCACGTCATTTATAATGTTTATTTTGACTCCTTGAAGTCCCCATTTCTGACTTGAATATAGTAAAAAATCCTTAACCACAAGTGTTAAGTTATTCTTATAATTTTATCAATTTTTTGCTGCATATATTTTGAGGCTATGTTTTTAGATAGATATAGTCATAATCATTATATATTCTTCAACTTTTCTCCCTTTTATCAACCTGTAACATCACCTTCATGATGATTTTGCCTAAAGTTCTATTTGGTCTTATATTATGAATTGGTACCCTGTTTTCTTTGAAGTCATATTTTGCTGGTAATCTTTCTTTCTCTGCTTTTACTTTCACATCTGGTTTTGGGGAATTTTTATTTTTATGTTTTTAATTTTGCTTCTTTTCTCTTCAATTGAATATTCATAGCTTTTGAAAGATGAATTTTTTCTACATTAATATCCTTGTATAAAAATTGTTTGTACTAGTTAGGATACTCCAAAGAGACAAGACATATAGTATGTGTTTGTGTGTATGTACATATGTATAGTTTGAGTCCAAAGGCAATATGAAGGCAGAACAGCTTTATTCTCAGAGACATCATTCTATAATTTTTAGGACCTTCATCTGATTGGATGAGGCATGCTCGCCTTATAGAGGCTAATCTGCTTTATTCAAAGTCTTTTGACTTAAAACCTAGTCATACAAAAATACCTTCAGAGCAACATTTATACTGGTGTTTGTTCAAAGCAGGATACCATGGGTACCATGGCCTAGCCAAGTGGACACATAAAATTAACTGCAACAATACCTTCCTGGCTCTTGTCTTTCTTTGATGATTTTAATTCTTTCAGGAAATATTTATTTTTTCCTATTCTAGATAGTAAGGATAGAGCAGTATATACATAGTGAATATTTCTATTCTCATGGAACCTACATTTTACTTAGAAGAGAAGGATCAGAGGAAGGTAGGTGATAAATAATTAATGGAATCAATATTAATAATTGAAGGTAAGTGCTATAAAAAATAAGACAGAATGGAATGTAGTGAGATTGAATATTACTTTATAGAGGATGTTCAGAGATAATGTCTCAATAAAGTGATATATGTGACAGAGACTTGAAGGAAGTAGAGGGATAGGTTGAGTGATTATCAGAGGAGAGAGTATTCTAGGCAGCAAGAGTAGCAGTACGAAGTCTGTAAGATGAAACTGTATTTTTGTGTGTGTGTGTTTAAAGTTAGATGAGGAGAATTAAGAAGATTAAGTCAAAATGTTATCAAAGGGCCAGATCAGAGATGGTCTGATTGGCTTTGGTACCAACTCTGGTCTTTATTTTTAAGAGGACTGTTATAATAAATTAGCTTACATTTTAAAATGCATGCACATTCATTAGGGTATAGGTAAATTAGTCTTGCCAAAAGGGAATAACACATGAAACTTAAAAGAGAGCCAATATATTTGATCAAGTCAAAGAATAGTCAGTAAAGAAAGAGAAAGTGAAAGTGAAAGTGAAGTTGCTCCATTGTGTTTGACTCTTTGCAACCCCATGGACTTTAGCCTACTGGGCTCCTCCCTCATGGGATTCTTCAGGAAAGAGTACTGGAATGGGTTGCAATTTCCTCTCCAGGGGATCTTCCCAACCCAGGGATCAAACCCAGGTCTCCCTCATTCCAGGTAGATGCTTTAAGCTTGGAGCCACCTGAGAAGATCAAGGGTGATCAAATCACAGCAAACATTGTTATTCTCATTTACATTTAAAGACATGGTAGGACTTAAGTTACAGTCTCAACTACATGAAATACAGAAATATAAACACATCAGCCATGAAATTAAAAGACGCTTACTCCTTGGAAGGAGACTTACGACCAACCTAGATAGCATATTAAAAAGCAGAGACATTACTTTTGTCAACAAAGGACCGTCTAGTCAAAGCTATGGTTTTTCCAGTAGTCATATATGGATGTGAGAGTTGGGCCATAAAGAAAGTTGAACACCAAAGAACTGATGCTTTTGAACTGTGGTGTTGGAGAAGACTCTTGAGAGTCCCTTGGACTACAAGGAGACCCAACCAGTCCATCCTAAAGAAGATCAATCCTGGGTGTTCATTGAAAGGACTGATTTTGAAGCTGAAACTCCAATACTTTGGCCACCTGATGCAAAGAGCTGATTCATTTGAAAAGACCTTAATGCTGGGAAAGATTGAAGGCAGGAGGAGAAGGGGACAACAGAGGATGAGATGGTTGGATGGCATCATGGACTCAATGGACATAGGTTTGGGTAGACTCTGGGAGTTGGTGATGAACAGGGATGCCTAGCATGCTGCGGTTCATGGGGTTGCAAAGAGTCAGACATGACTCAGTGACTAAACTGAATTGAACTGAAACACATCAGACACAAATAGACAGCAATTGATACCATGCTAAGTCACTTCAGTCGTGTCCAACTCTGTGCGACCCTTTAGACGGTAGCCCACCAGACTCCCCCGCCCCTGGGATTCTCCAGGCAGGAACACTGGAGTGGATTGCCATTTCCTTCTCCAATGCATGAAAGTGAAAAATGAAAGGGAAGTCGCTCAGTCGTGTCCAACCCTTAGCATGGACTACAGCCTACCAGGCTCCTCCATCCATGGGGTTTTCCAGGCAAGAGTACTGGAGTGGGGTGCCACTGCCTTCTCCAAATTGATACCATAATAATGAGCAATTTCAGGAAGTGTAATTACCTTTGCAGCACTTTCTTCTTTAATAAGCTGACAAGATATTTATGTATATGAATATTGCTGCATGCTCTGTTGAGGAGGAGATAGTTCATGGATTTGCTACTCTCCTTTTTCACATCAATAGATAATTTACTGCTCACGACCACTGTGGAAACTTATGCAGAGAAAGGTTGATATTGGTAACATTTAGAAGTACCTAAACTTTACTGTAAACCTGACAGTCATGTTTCAAAACCAAATTAGTCTGATTTGTTTTTAAGAATCTTCTTGAAGTGATTTACCTATGTATAAGTTTACCTGCCTCTTGAGATACCTGTATGCAGGTCAGGAAGCAACAGTTAGAACTGGACATGGAATAACAGACTGGTTGCAAATAGGGAAAGTAGTATGTCAAGACTGTATATTGTCACCCTGCTTATTTAACTTATATGCAGAGTACATCATGAGAAACGCTAGGCTGGGAGATGCACATGCTGGAATCAAGAGTGCTGGGAGAAATATCAATAACCTCAGATATGCAGATGACACCACCCTTATGGCAGAAAGTGAAGAGGAACTAAAAAGCCTCTTGATGAAAGTGAAAGAGGAGAGTAAAAAAGTTGGCTTAAAGCTCAACATTCAGAAAACGAAGATCATGGCATCTGGTCACATCATTCATGGGAAATAGAAGGGGAAACAGTGGTAACAGTGTCAGACTTCATTTTTGGGGCCTCCAAAATCACTGCAGATGGTGATTGCAGCCATGAAATTAAAAGATGCTTACTCCTTGGAAGGAAAGTTATGACCAACGTAGGTATCGTTTTAAAAAGCAGAGACATTACTTTGCCAACAAAGGTCTGTCTAGTCAAGGCTATGGTTTTTCTAGTGGTCGTGTATGGATGCCAGAGCTGGACTGTGAAGAAAGTTGAGCACCAAAGAATGATGCTTTTGAACTGTGCTGTTGGAAAAGACTCTTGAGAGTCCCTTGGACTGCAAGGAGATACAACCAGTCCATTCTAAAGGAGATCAGCCCTAGATGTTCATTGGAAGGACTGATGCTAAAACTGAAACTCCAATACTTTGGCCACCTGATGTGAAGTGTTGACTCATTGGAAAAGACTCTGATGCTGGGAGGGATTGGGGGCAGGAGGAGAAGAGGACGACAGAGGATGAGATAGCTGGATGGCATCACTGACTCGATGGACGTGAGTTTGGGTGAACTCTGGGAGTTGGTGATGGACAGGGAGGCCTGGCATGCTGCAGTTCATGGGATTGCAAAGAGTCGGACATGACTGAGTGACTGAACTGAATTGAACTGAAGTTTACATGAAGTAGGTGTTTCCATTTAAAGAAAAAATGATATCAGTGAGAATTTGAGAATATTTTGCTGTACATTCTATAATGGTAAAGCAATAGAAAAAGAGTGCTTGTCTACACATGGGAGGCCTGCAGTAATAATATCCTGTATCTGTATAAAGCTTTATCAATTTTAATACCACTCATTTCAGCAGTATAGTTCTACCACTTAGTCCTGTGAGGTTTTCCTTATCAAAACTGACTTCTCTTTTAACCTGTTTTTTTTTTTTTTTTTTTTTCATACTGTTCATGGGGTTCTCAAGGCAAGAATACTGAAGTGGTTTGCCATTCCCTTCTCCAGTGGACCACATTTTGTCAGAACTCTCCACCATGACCTCTCCGTCTTGGGTGGCCCTACATGGCATGGCTCATAGTTTCATTGAGTTAGACAAGTTTGTGATCCTTGTGATCAATTTGGTTAGTTTTCTGTGATTGTGGTTTTCATTCTCTCTGCCCTCTGATGGATAAGGATAAGAAGCTTATGAAAGCTTCCTGATGAGAGAGGCTGACTGCAGGGGAAACTGGGTCTTTTTCTGATGGGCAGGGCCATACTTAGTAAATCTTTAATCCAATTTTCTGTTGATGAGTGGGGCTGTGTTCCCTCTGTATTGTTTGACCTGAGACCAAACTATGGTAGGAATAATGAAGATAATGGCGACCTCTTTCAAAATGACATGTGCATGCACTGTGTTCAGTGCCCCTGACCCTGCAACAGGCCATTGTTTACCCTTGCCTTCAACAGAGATTCCAGGACACTCACAGGCAGGTCTGGCTCAGTCTCTTGTGAAATGCTGCTTCTTTCTCCTGGCTCCTGGCACACACAAGGTTTTATTTGTGCCCTCCAAGAGTCTGTTTTCCCCATCCTTGGAAGTTCTGTAATCAAATCACACTGGCCTCCAAAGTCAAATTCCCTTGGGGTTCTCAGTCCCTTTGCTGGATCCCATTGGGAAATCTGTTGTGGGTCCTAGAACTTTCTTAACAGTGTGAGAATTTCTTTGGTATAATTTTTCTGCAGTTTGTGGGACATCTGCTCGGTGGCTCTAAGGTGGGGCTAATGGCGACCTCCTCCAAGAGGGCTTTTCCCACAGTTTGTGTGGCCTAGGTCTGCTGTAGTCAGAGCCCCTGTTCCCATGGCAGACCACTGCTGACTGGTGCCTCCACAGGAGACACTCAAACAACTCAAAGGCAGCTCTGGCCCACTCTCTGTTGGGTATCTGTATCCTGGAGTGCACAAGGTTTTGTTTGAGCTTTTTAAGCATCTCTGGCAGGTATGGGGTTTAAATCCAGATGTTATTTTGCCCCCCTACCATCTTTCTGGGGCTTTTCTCCTTCACCCTTGGACATGGGGTGTCTTTTGGTGGAATCCAACATTCTTGTGTCAATGGTTGTTCAGCAGCAAGTTGCAATTTTGGAGTTCTCATAGGAGAAGATGAGCCCACGTCCTTCTACTCCCCCATCTCTTCCTCTGTTCCAGTTCTTTTGCCACCTGATGTGAAGGACTGACCAATTGGAAAAGACCCTGGTGCTGGGAAAGATTGAAGGCAGAAGGAGAAGGGGACAACAGAGGATGAGGTGGTTGGATGCCATCACCGACACAATAGACATGAGTCTGAGCAAGCTCCAGGAGTTGGTGATGGACAGGAAAGCCTGGCATGCTGCAATCCATGGGGTCACAAAGAGTCTGACATGACTGAGTGACTGAACTGAACTGTACTGGTTTTTATTGTGTGTATGTTTGCCATAGTTGACATTAGCTTTGTTTTGAGACAGTTGCTGCTGCTGCTAAGTTGCTTCAGTTGTGTCTGACTCTGTGCGACCCCATAGACGAAAGCCCACCAGATTCCCCCATCCCTGGGATTCTCCAGGCAAGAACACTGGAGTGGGTTGCCATTTCCTTCTCCAGTGCATGAAAGTGAAAAGTGAAAGGGAAGTCGCTCAGTCGTGTCCAAGTCTTCGTGACCCAATGGACTGCAGCCTACCAGGCTCCTCCGTCCATGGAATTTTCCAGGCAAGAGTACTGGAGTGGGGTGTCATTGCCTTCTCTTGAACTAGGTTATTATTCTGGATTTGTTACAGCCATTCTTCTGCCTAGATTCAAAGTATCTTGTAACTTTTTTCTGTTTTCTTTTCCTCTTGAAGTTGTACTTCCAAATAAACATAGCTACTGTAAGAAAGCCTTGACCCAATTTTGGAGTTTGAAACAGTCAATTGATTATAATCAGTGGTGAATATTGTGTAACAGTAGTACAGTCAATAAGATTAACATACTGCCCTACTGTTTTCAGTAATGAAGGTAAAATTAGTGTTAACAAAGCTTTATTTGCTATAATTCAGTCAATTAATGTTCTCATGTGATGAAATTATTAGAGATTCTCATTCTAAGTGTTAAATGATTCTAATTACATATAATCCTCAAAAACAATTCAAAAGGATATCTGTGAACACCAGTCATGAAGGATAATGTGTGTATATGTTCAATTCAGTTCAGTTCAGTCAATCAGTTGTGTTCAACTTTTGCAACCCCATGAATTGCAGCACGCTAGGCCTCCCTGTCCATCACCAACTCCTGGAGTTCACCCAAACTCACATCCATCAAGTTGGTGTTGCCATCCAGCTGTCTCATCTTCTGTCATCCCCTTCTCCTCCTGCCTCCAATTCCTCCCAGCATCAGAGTCTTTTCCAATGAGTCAACTCTTCTCATGAGTTGGCCAAAATACTGGAGTTTCAGCTTTAGCATCATTCCTTCCAATGAACACCCAGGACTGATCTCCTTTAGAATAGACTGGTTGGGTCTTCTTGCAGTCCGAGGGATTCCCAAGGGTCTTCCCAACACCACAGTTCAAAAGCATCAATTCTTTGGTGCTCAGCTTTCTTCACAACCCAGCTTTCACATCCATACATGACCACTGGAAAAACCATAGACTTGACTAGATGGACCTTTGTTGGCAAAGTAATGTCTCTGCTTTTTAATATGCTGTCGAGGTTGGTCATAACTTCCCTTCCAAGGTGTAAGGGTCTTTTAATTTCATGGCTGCAATCACCATCTGCAGTGATTTTGGAGCCCAGAAAAAGAAAGTCTGACACTATTTCCACTGTTTCCCCATCTATTTCCCATGAAGTGATGGGACCAGATGCCATGGTCTTTGTTTTCTGAATGTTGAGCTTTAAGCCAACTTTTTCACTCTCTTCTTTCACTTTCATCAAGAGGCTTTTTAGCTCCTCTTCACTTTCTGCCATAAGGGTGGTGTCATCTGCATATCTGAGGTTATTGATATTTCTCCCAGCACTCTTGATTCCGGCTTGTGCTTCTCCCAGCCCAGCATTTCTCATGATGTACTCTGCATATAAGTTAAATAAGCGGAGTGACAATATATAGCTTTGACATACTCCTTTACCTATTTGGAACCAGTCTGTTGTTCCATGTCCAGTTCTAACTGTTGCTTCCTGACCTGCATATAGGTTTCTCAAGAGGCAGGTCAGGCGATCGGGTATTCCCATCTCTTTCAGAATTTTCCACAGTTTATTATGATCCACATAGTCAAAGGCTTTGGCATAGTCAATAAAGCAGAAATAGATGTTTTTCTGGAACTCTCTTGCTTTTCCCATGATCCCATGGATGTTGGCAATTTGATCTCTGGTTCCTCTGCCTTTGCTCAAACTAACGGGAACATCTGGAAGTTCACAGTTCACGTATTGCTAAAGCCTGGCTTGGAGAGTTTTGAGCATTCCTTTACTAGCGTGTGAAATGAGTGCAATTGTGCAGTAGTTTGAGCATTCTTTGGCATTGCCTTTCTTTGGAATTGGAATGGAAACTGACCTTTTCCAGTCACTTGGCCACTGCTGAGTTTTCCGTATTTGCTGCAAGGGCTGTGTTGCTTAACTGAAATGCTTAGAAGGAACTGACCAAGTCTCTGACTATACAGGTTCTTTCATCCATTGCTTCTCCAGGAACAGAAGCCAGAGGTTTTGCAACTCTGTCAATAATTGACTGGACAGCATTAGTTGTAGAAACTGTTAGGATACTATGAGGCTACATATTACGTTAAAGGTACTATTTTGATCTTTATCTCTATAATTCCTGTGACTGTTCCTCAGCTGGTTCTGGACTGGAGTGGAAAGAAAAGGGTATTTTACTGATACTCCTAGATCACAATTACATTCAGAGCCCTTCTATATGCCCAGAGGAAGCATTATTCTTTAAGATGTGTATTTTTTGTCATTTAAAATTTTTTTCATGATTATTACTTTTATTTTCAAAAGAGCAATATGAAAAATATATAAAAGAAAATTATATGAAATCATACAAATCAAAGTTTAAAAATCTATTTCTCATGAAACTTCATGGAAAATTACTGTATATAATTATATGTATGAAAATGAAAATGTTATCACTCAGCTATGTCCAACTTTTTGCAATCTCATGGACTGTAGCCCACCAGACTCTTCTGTCTGTGGGATTTCCCAGGCAAGAATACTGGAGTGGGCTACCACTTCTTTCTCCTGGGGGTATTCCAGACCCAGGGACTGAACCTGGGACTCTCACATGGCCGGCGTTCTCTTTACCATCTGAGCTACCAGGGAAGCCCTAATTATGTAGAATTGCTATAATATTAAACATAGTAAAATACTCTATATGTGTACACACACACACACATATATATATATATATACACACATATATATAGTGTTTTGCACTGTATTTCTATCTTATTGATCACCACATTCAACTATATGTCCTACAGTATTCTAATGATACAGTTATTTTACACTTTATATTGGGCCTCTTTTCATTCTAATTGCATGCATAAGCAGTAGAACAGTTAAGAACAACAGCCTCCAGAGTTACAGTGATTGGCTGATTGGTTTTAAATCCAGATTCTGCCACTTATTAGTTCTCTAACCTTGAGCATGTTCCTTAATCTTCCTATGCCTAAACTCCCTCCTCTGTAAAATGAGGATAACAAGACACAGTACCTATTACTTTTTGAGAGCATAAATGAGATAATTCATATAAACATGGTAAAAAAGGCTTAAGTCTCTGTCCTCCAGCATTTACATTCTAATGGGAGAAACAAAATTAAGTATTTGTCCATCTCTGTATGTACCTTTATGTCCTTCTCTTTCTCTCCCTCACCACCCCCCACCCTTCTCCCTCTCTCTCTCACACACACACACACACACACGCACATGCACAGGCGTGTGTAAATGGTATGAGAAAAGTAAAGCTGTGTATAGAGTTGAAAGGGTGGAGACTTAATATTTCAGATAAGATTTTCAGTGATGATCTCTGAGAAAAGGTAGCAGGCATGAAGTGAGGATGTAAGTCATGGACGGGTCTTGGGAAAGAATGTTCTAGGAAGAAGATTCCAAGTAGACAGACCTTGAGGTAGAATAAGGTTGAGAAGATCCACATTAACTGGAGCAAAGTGAATAAGACAGAGGTTGGCATGAGATGGCTTTGGAGAGATAGACAAGAGTTAGACCACAAAGGGTCTCATAGGTCATACTTTGAATAGGAAGGAGAAAGCCAAAGCACCGGAGAGTTTTAGTAAAACAGTGACTTCTTGAGAACTTTGTTACAAGGACAACCCACAGCAGGAAATTTATTTTGCATCATAACCTTAAAATATGATCTTAGCATACATATATATAATATATATTTATATTTTTTATAAATATGTATAAACATATAAATAGAAATTTTCTGGGTTATATCATTTTTAATGCTGCACAACATTTCTTTCATGACCCACTTATTGATTTCAAACTGCAATTTGGAAAATTCTGGTCTCCTCAGTCTCTCAAGACAGCATCTAAAACACTTCAAAGTGCATAATTATCCTCTTCGTGATCATAATTCTTTGTATCAAGTTTATATAATGAGTGGTAGCTTGATTCACCTCTTTATTTATTATTTACTCTGTGTGACCTTTGGAGGAGTCTGTCTGAGGAAAGATATGCTGGATGAAATTACCTGTGAGCAAATGGAAACAAACACCCACCTCCCTTCATCCACCCCTCTAACTAATCCCATTGAGCGCTAAAGGATCTGTTGCTATTGGTGGGAAATCTTAGCAGTGGGAAACTGACAAGGCAGCCTGAGCAAGTGTATTAACCCAACTGCAGCTACTTTATCAGAGCCATTTTGCCTTTGAGATACAGAAATTAAACCTTTCATGTCATTTTAAAAACTAAATAATCATGGTTTAGTAAGATGTGTTGGAATTTCTCCTATTGATGGTTTCTAGAGATGGCAACCCACTCCAGTGTTCTTGCCTGGAGAATCCCAGGGACAGGGGAGCCTGGTGGGCTGCCGTCCCTGGGATTGCACAGAGTTGAACATTACTGAAGCAACTTAGCAGCAGCAGCAGCAGCAGCAGAGACACCTATCTTTTGTAGATTAGAATTCTGAGAAAATCCTCACGTGAAATAAAATGCTTAGGAAAGAGCTTACTCTATCATGTAACTCATAATTTGGTAATTCTCAGTCATTTATGAGTATATTGTAAAAGTTATTATTTCCTGGACTATAATATTATCTGAGACATAAATCAATAGATTAGTTATTTGATACTGACCAATATAGTTCAATTGTGTACCTCTTTACTCTTCATTTTGTGTTAAGAAAGATTCAGGTTGATAATTTGACTCTTATTCTAGGGAGGTAAATTAGGTTTCAAAATTTTGAGCTTAAAAGTGAGTTGGTGAATATTTATTTTAACTATTTTTTGAGCATTTCTGTCCCTGAAGCCAGGCAGTATTTTGCATTTTGGTCAATTTTCTTTTGCTAAGATAATGAGGGTGGGACTCTTTAGAACTCCAGGCAATTGCTTTGAGCTCCAAGTGCTTTGAAGAGATTAGCTCCATTGATATTCTCTGCATTTTTCAGAGAGAAATGCTGCTTTCCCCTGAGTATAGGAAGATGGACAGCTATTGAATAGAAACTACTTTTGTCTAGCAGATAGTATGATATTAAATATTCTCTTCTCAAAGACATATATGCAGTGTTAGAAGGTTCTCTCAGATGATTGGGAGCCTCATTACACTGACTTGCTAATTTTGTCTGAATCTGCAAAGTTAAATTTTTTTGTGATTTGCCTCAAAAATATCCTTAAAGGGGTTAGAGCCTGGACAGTATTAAGTCAGTCAACTTGGTAATGAACAAGTTAATTACTCTGGGGCTAAAAGGGATTTCTTCCAGCAATACAATGAAAAAGATACAACTAAACTATTTCGAGATCTGCCCACCCAGTAGGACTTAGCTGCACAGTGACTTCTCTCTCTTGTGGGAGTTCAATCAAAGATATCTCCCTTTGATTTAAAAATGTTACACTTTGCTAGAATTCCAATGAAGCCATATAAATAATGGGAGTTTTATGCCAGATGATTCTACATGCATTATGTTATTGTCGTTTCAGAGAGGTTCACTTAGCAAAAATCTCAATTTGAATGGGTTTTCTTCCATTAAAAATGTCTCCTGTGGGAGAGGGATATATATGTGTGCATGTGTGTGTATTGTTTATATGTATTTGCTTCCCTGGTGGCTAAGAGGTAAAGAATCCACCTGTAATGCGGGAGATACAGGAGATATGGGTTCGATCCTTGGATCAAGTAGATCCCCTGGAGGAGGGCATGGCAACCCACTCCATTATTCTTGCCAGGAAAATCCCATGGACAGAGAAGCCTAGTGGGCCACGGTCCATGGAGTAGCAAAGAGACATGACTGAAGCAATTGATCATATACACACATATATATATATGTATTAATATATATGAGTGTGTGTGTTTAACGCTAGTGCTGCAGTTCTATCCATGTCTGGCTTAAATACAAGAGCTTCATCTACTGATTAATTTGTTCCTACAAACAATCAGATACTGAAACCTTTCAAAAGTCATCATATCCTACCCTTTCTGAAAGCATCCTTGAAGTTCAGCAGCTTAGCAAGTTTCTGTTGCCTCTGTGCTTCTAGCTGTGTTTAGATACATAAAAAGGAATATTTCTTTCATTTGGAGAAGGTAGTAAAAACCTGTGATTTAAGGAACAAGGCTGTCATCAAATAAGCCTTCTATTTATGCTATTCAGACCACCTATCTTCAGGATATCACAAGTATCGATCAATTTCAGGTCAATTGGGATGTGTGAAATAGAAGTGGCATGCTATTAGCTCTTGATTATATCCTGTGGTTTGTAAGAGTAAATGTGATTACATGACATTTTTGCTGTACCTTCTTTGGTCTTATTACCTGTGCACTTGAGATAATCTACCTGTGCAAACTCTAGGAGCTAGTTTACTAGAAAAGGACCTGTGATATAGTCCTATCCATATCTTCAGAGTTTTAGAAATTAAAAACTCCTACCACCTCTATCCCTAGAACTTCTTAATTACAGTTCCAATATCATCAGCAGAGATCCTGGGCAGGCTCCCACATGGCACTGGGATGGAGAAATGGGGATGGATATGGGATTTGCTGGAAGAAGTCTAGCATCAGAAAATTAGTATTCCACCTATATCTCCAGGAGAACTTCACAGGATCCCAGTATTTTGTGACTCCTTAGCCCTTGACTCTAGAGTAATGAGATTTTTCCAGAGTAATAATACAGCTTTCAAGGTAATGAGATAAGGTAAAAACATTTCTAATTTTCAAGTCTGGTCACTTTTCAGTAAAGAATCTGCCTGTAATGCAGGGGACCTGGGTTTAATCCCTGGGTCAGGAAGACCTCCTGGAGTAGGAAATGGTGACCCACTCCAGTATTCCTGCCTGGGAAATCCCATCGACAGAGGAACCTGGAGGACTACAATCCAAGGCGTCACAAAGAGTCAGACATGACTGAGTGACTAACACATACCATCTTAGTTATATTAGGCCATACCGTATTAACTAACACATACCATCTTAGTTATGTTAGACCTTAATTATGACAGTAAAAATTTGAAAGAACAATGTTTGGTTCCTTTACATTGAGATAGGTTGTTTAGAATTGCTTAGAATGTCAAAGTGCTGCTTTTTCAGTATACTTTTCTCTAATTTACAAAATATGTTTTGTTCTTTTGTTGCACTTCATTGAGTTATTTATATTTGCCTTGTACAAATACCACCATTTCAGTAAATATTTGTGGATTGATAATGTGATATGAAAATATCCCTGGCTATATTAATAAACAGGAAATGTCACAGCCATCAGTGATTTCTGATGTGAATTTCAAAAATGAATGAGAGCTCCCAAAATTGCGATCCTGTGGATGCTGCCACCCCTCAGGGTGATTTCTGAGGAGCTGGGAGAATGCAAGAAGCAAGGTGAACAAGGAAACAGATTGACCCCAAAGAGCTGAGGTGCATATGAAGGAATGAATTCTGTGAGCCCAGTGGCTTGCATATGCCCGTACATAGAATGCTAAATTCCTTAACTTGGTACCCGATCTTCCACGTTCAGACTATCTGATCGCTTTGTTGCAGACCTGTATATAGCCTGACTTCCCCTCCTGCCTCCTTGCAATGCTTTTCTCAGAACTACTGAGATGCAATCTCCTGGGCTCAGAGTCCTAAACGTTCTCACCAAATAAAATAACTCTCTACTTTCAGGTTGTGACTATATTTTTTAGTTGACAATAACTGCACAGAAAACATTTATTGATGGCCTTTGACCCTAGTCATTATCAGTACTTTTTTCATGAACTTTTCATATGATTTCTTAAAAGTGCCCATTAACTCTTCTAAAGTTTAAATTTGAACATAGTTTTTCAGCAAATTTTCATTGCTTTTAAAGGAAAACTTTTGCTCCTTGCACTAACAGTGTACTGGCAAATTAGCTCTACTCCTGTGCTGTAAAGATTTTATCACATTCCTTAGATTCAGTTGGACAGCATGGAGGTCAAACCAGTCAATCCCAAAGGAAATCAACCCTGAATATTCATTGGAAGGACTGATGTTGAAGCTGAAGCTCTAATACTTTGGCCACCTGATGTGTAGGTTCAACTCACTGGAAAAGACCTTGATTCTGGGAAAGACTGAGGGCAGAAAGAGAAGGGGGTGACAGAGGATGAGATGGTTGGATGGCATCACTGACTCAATAGACATGAGTTTGAGCATACTCCAGAGATGGTGAAGGACAGGGAAGCCTGGCGTGCTGCAGTCCGTGAGTTCTCAAAAAGTCAGACATGAGTTAGTGACTGAACAACAGCAATAGATTCAGTGGTTCCATAAATTACTAGTCAAAATATCAGGTTTAAAGATACTGATTTATAACTGATTCCACTATATAAAGTGGTACTAAGAATACCAAATAAATATAATATATTTAAGTGAAAAATTATTAATGTTGAAAAAGTTTAGTTACTGTTACCTGCAGGTGTTAGTTATCAAACTGGTAGGTGATGAAAAACACAAATGCAAAAATCAATGGCTTTACCCAAAAATGCTGGCTTCTCATTCACATCAATCCAGTGTGAACAGGGCTCTTCTCTGTGCAGTCAGGGTCCAAGCTGGCAAAGCCTTTTCCATTTTTACCATACAGTTTCAAAGGTCACATCTAGTGAGTGCACAAGAGAAAGGAGGGAAGGAACAGAAGCCCGCTCCTTAACTATATGAATTCCCTGGTAGCTCAGTGGTAAAGAAACCACGTGCAATGCAAGAGCCTCAGGGGACTCAGCTTCAATCCCTGGGTCAGAAAAGTCCCCTGGAGGAGGGCATGGCAGTCCATTCCCGTATTTTTGCCTGGAGAATCCCATGGACAGAGGACCCTGGCAGGCTAGACTCCATGGGGTCGCAAAGAGTCAGACACAACTGAAGCAACCTAGCATGCACACATGCTCCTTAATTACCTTTGCATTACTGCAAAAGATATCTTTTTTCAGGACATCCCTGATAATCCAGTGGTTAAGATTCATGCTTCCAGTGCAGGGAGTGCTGGTATGATCCCTGGCAAGGGAACTAAGATCCCACATGCTGCATAGCATAGACAAAAAAGAAACAAAAAGAAAGATTTTCTACTACCAAGGACAAAGGCCCTCAATCAACATTGATACTTCACTCAGTTGGCAAGAACTAGTCTCATGGCCCTTCTTAGATACTGGGGAAACTAAGAATTGTATTCCCTGACATAATACCCATTGTCTAGCAGCAGCTCTACTCTGGAAGGGAGTCTGAATCTTTGGTAGAGAACCACTACTATCTACCACACTGTGCTGTGCTAAGTCGCTTCAGTTGTGGCTGACTCTTTGCGACCCTATGGACTGTAGACCACCAAGCTCCTGTGTCCATGGGATTCTCTAGGCAAGAATACTGGAGTGGGTTGTCATGCCCTCCTCCAGGGGATCTTCTAGACCCAGTGAGCAAACCCATGACTCTTATGTCTCCTGCATTGGTAGGTGGCTTCTTTAGCACTAGCACCACCTGGAAAGTCCCCACCACACTGTATGAGTTACTTTTCATGGATTGCAATGAACAAAAGCCAATTCTGCTAATTCATCTAAGAAAGGAGTAAATTAGAACATGATGAAGTGTGCAGACTCCAAAAGAAAGATATTAAACTTAACAGTCAGGTCTCAGAAAATTCTGGCATCAGAGAAGCTGTAAGGGTAAAAGAAATTGGATTAATGAACGTGATCTTCAGAGTACTGTCAGTGAGATAAGATGGTTCCAGGCACTTTTAGCCCACATGTTAATTCAGTTAAGACTCAGGAAGAATCTTTGAGGGAAAGAAAATCTGATTAGCCTGGTCACTTTCTGTCCTACTGGCTAGTAGAGAGTAGATATCTGGATTAACAGTCCTCCAAGATTGTATCCAGTGGGTAACAGGAAGACCCCACAAGCCAAGACAACATACAGGCACTGTCAGAGGAAAGGGTGAGAGAGGATAGGCAGATCAGAAAATATGTGTGCTCTGTAAAACTCAGAAATTCCAGACTAAGTTATGTTTAATAAATTCAAAAGGAAGAAACAGTTTCTGACCCAAAGAGAAATTAAAAACTAAGAGAAATTAATAATCAATATCCAAAGTCTAATAAAGGATAGCTTTATGTATTAGTTATAAAATCCTTTTCCCTTTTTGTTGTAATCTGATGATCTTAGGTAAATTTGTGGATCTCTCCAAAGCTAATTTGCTTTCTCTATAAAAGTGCAGATGAGGACATTTTCTGTTATGTGAAGCAGTGGTGTTTGAGTTTGGGGTTTCTTGAGTTACAATCAATGGAAATTGAGGAGTGGTGAGGAAACAGCAATGAGAATTGAGGTATGTGTTATTTTGTATGTTATGATTACTTGGATTTGTTGTTGTTCAGTTGCTAAGTCATGTCCGACTCTCTGAGACCCCATGAACTGCAGCATGCCAGGTTTCCCTGTCCTTCATTGTCTCCCTGAGTTTGCTCAAACTCATGTCCACTGAGTCAGTGATGCTATCCATACAATCTCATCCTCTGTCACCCCTTTCTCCTCTTTCCCTCAGTCTTTCCTAGCATCAAGGTCTTTCCCAATGAATCGGCTCTACACATCAGGTGGCTAAAGTGTTGGACCTTCAGCTTCATCATTAATCCTTCCATTTTGAATATCCAGGGTTAAGTCCTTTAGAGGGTCCCAGGTGGCACTAGTGGTAAAGAATCTGCCTGCTAGTGCAAGGGACACAGATTTGATTCCTGGGTCTGGAAGATCCCCTTGAGAAGGGAATGGTAACCCACTCCAGTATTCTTGCCTGGGAAAATTTCATGGACTGATGAGCTTGGCAGGCTACAGTCCTTGGGGCAGCAAAGAGTCAGACATGACTGAATGACTGAACACAACTAGTTTTTCCTTTAGGATTGATTTGATTTGATCTCCTTGATGCCCAAGGGACTATAAAGAGTCTTCTCTAGTACCATAATTCAAAGGCATCAATTATTTTGTGGTTCTATAATAAAGAAGATGACTACCATTTACAAATAAATTTATATTTTGCCAAGGAGATATTAGAATGTTCATTCATATTTAACCAAGAAATATAATTTTTAACCTATGTTTCTAGCATGGCTCTAGATTACAGATACATTTATTAAAGACTTCTTTGGATAATAGTGTACACAGATACCCCACCAAAGAACTGTGGGGTAAAACAGATCAAAATAAACACTATCTAAGTGGATAAATTTAAAATATTCTGAAGGATTGCTAGTGCTAAATGCTAAGTCACTTCAGCCATATCTGACCCTTTGCAACCTATGGAGAGCAGCCCACCAGGCTTCTCTGTCCATGGGATCATTAGGCAAGAATACTAGAGTGGGTTTCCATTTCCTACTCCACGGGATCTTCCCAACCCAGGGATTGAACCTGTGGCACTTTCCTCTCCTGCACTGTCAGGCACGTTCTTTACCCCTAGTGCCACCTAGGAAGCCCATTCTGAAGGATTCAGTTCAGTGGCTCAGTCATGTCCAACTCTTTGTGACCCCATGGACTGCAGCATGCCAGGCTTCCCTGTCCACTGCCAACTCTCAGAGCTTGCTTAAACTTGTCCATCACATTGGTGATTCCATCCAACCATTTCATCTTCTGTCATCCCCTTCTCCTCATGACTTCAATCTACCCCAGCATCAGGGTCTTTTCCAGTGAGTCAGTTCTTCGAATCAGGTGGCCAAAGTATTGGAGTTTCAGCTTCAGCATCAGTCCTTTCAATGAATATTCAGGACTGATTTACTTTAAGATGAACTAGTTGGATCTCCTTGCAGTCCAAGGGATTCTCAAGAGTCTTCTCCAACATCACAGTGCAAAAGCATCAGTTCTTCGGCACTCAACTTTCTTTATAGTCCAACTCACATCCATGCATGAAACTGGAAAAACCATAGCTTTGGCTAAAGGGACATTTGTATACTGTCTAGGTTGGTCATAGATTTTCTTCCAAGGAGCAAGCGTCTTTTAACTTCATGGCTGCAGTCACCATCTGCAGTGATTTTGGAGCCAAAAAACAATAAAGTCTGTCACTATTTCCACTGTTTCCCCATCTATTTGCCATGAAGTGATGTGACCAGATGCCATGATCTTCATTTTTGAATGCTGAGTTTTAAGCCAGCTTTTTCACTCTCCTCTTTTACTTTCACCAGGTGGCTCCTTAGTTCTTCTTCACTTTCTGCCATGAGGGTGGTGTCATCTGTATATCTGAGGTTATTGATATTTCTCCCGGCAATCTTGATTCCAGCTTGTGCTTCATCCAGCCCAGCGTTTCGCATGACATATACTCCATAGAAGTTAAATAAGCAAGATGACCATATACAGCCTTGACATACTCCATTCCCTATTTGAAACCAGTCCATTGTTCCATGTCCAGTTCTAATTGTTGTTTCTTGACCTGCTACAGATGTCTCAAGAGGCAGGTCAGTTGGTCTGGTATTCCCATCTCTTTAAGAGTTTTCCAGTTTGTTGTGATATAGAGTCAAAGGCTTTAGCATAGTCAATAAAGCAGAAGGCAATGGCACCCTACTCCAGTACTCTTGCCTAGAAAATCCCATGGATGGAGGAGCCTGGTAGGCTGCAGTCCATGGGGTCGCGAATAGTGGGACACAACTGAGCGACTTCACTTTCACTTTTCACTTTCATGCATTGGAGAAGGAAATGGCAACCCACTCCAGTGTTCTTGCCTGGAGAATCCCAGGGACAGGGGAGCCTGGTGGGCTGCCATCTATGGGGTCTCACAGGGTCAGACACGACTGAAGCGACTTAGCAGCAGTAGCAGCAGATGTTTTTCTGGAACTCTCTTGCTTTTTCCATGATCCAGCGGATGTTGGCAATTTGATCATGGTTCCTCTGACTTTTCTAAACCCAGTTTGAACATCTGGAAGTTCATGGTTCACGTACGGTTGAAGCATGGCTTGGAAAATTTTGAGCATTACTTTGCTATCATGTGAGATGAGTGCAATTGTGCAGTAGGTTGAACATTCTTCATCATTGCCTTTCTCTGGGATTGGAATGAACACTGATCTTTTCCAGTCCTATGGCCACTGCTGAGTTTGAGTTTCCGAAATTTGCTAGCATAATGAGTGCAAGGAGATCCAATCAGTCCATTCTAAAGGAGTTCACCCCTGGGTGTTCTTTGGAAGGAATAATGCTAAAGCTGAAACTCCAGTATTTTGGCCACCTCATGCAAAGAGTTGACTCATTGGAAAAGACTCTGGTGCTGGGAGGGATAGGGGGCAGGAGGAAAAGAGGACGACAGAGGATGAGATGGCTGGATGGCGTCACCGACTGGATGGACGTGAGTTTGAGTGAACTCCAGGAGTTGGTGATGGACAGGGAGGCCTGGCGTGCTGCAATTCATGGGACCACAATGAGTTGGACATAACTGAGTGACTGAACTGAATTGAAATGAACTGAGTGCAGCACTTTCACAGCATCATCCTTTAGAATTTGAAATAGCTCAACTGGAATTCCATTACCTCCACTAGTTTTGTTGGTAGTGATGCTTCCTAATACCCACTTGACTTCGTATTCCAGGATGTCTGGCTCTAGGTGAGTGATCACACCATCATGGTTATCTGGGTCATGAAGATCTTTTTTGTATAGTTCTTCTGTGTATTCTTGCCACCTCTTCTTAATATCTTCTGCTTCTGTTAAGTCCATACCATTTCTGTCCTTTATTGTGCCCATCTTTGCATGAAATGTTCCCTTGGTATCTCTAATTTTCTTGAAGAGATCTCTAGTCTTTCCTATTCTATTATTTTCCTCTATTTCTTTGCATTGATCATTGAGGAAGGCTTCTTACCTCTCCTTGCTATTCTATGGACCTCTTGCTATTCTATGGACCTTTCTCCTTTGCCTTTTGCTTCTGAAGGATTAGGAAGTTGTAAAAAAGAAATAATATTACTAGAGTTAGGATTGCTATAAATAGTTATCCCCAAAAATGAATGCACATTTTGAAAATTACAGGATAGACCTATGGAAAATTGTAAAAATTACAATAAAAAAATTTCTCCAAATAGAGCTTAGTTATGCTCTCTTCTCACTTCTCTCTACCCTGTAGTTGTATTTTCAGAAGTAGTCTACTAAGTTGTCTTTCAAAGATTTATTTCAGCAAATAGCTATTCCATCTATGCACAAAGAAAGTGAAATAACCCTATAATTTTGTGGATTTTCAAAAGGTAAGCTAACAAAAAGATTCTTCTCCTTTTCCTTTGATTCCAAGAATGTACGGTTGTATATTCTGTTCCTTTGGGAGCTCAATAAGACAATCTTTCCCTGAATATTTCTTCAATTGTCTGGCATTACAATAGAAGTACAGTAATAATCAATATTTTTAAAGCTTCCTGGGCTTGCTTGCTTTCCCATGACACTCTAGTGAAATGTATTGTGTATGTATGTATGTTTATATACATGTTTTTATAAGAAGTATTTTTTCCTTGAAGTTCCAGTAGTTTTTCTAGACATTATTAGCACTGGAGTAGAATTTTATGCTGGATTTTTATTTTTTAATTTCTATTTGGGAAATATCTCTTATTTGGTTTTAGTTAGGGCTGAGCTAAATCCAAGAATATACATAAATATGGAACAGTTATTAGAAAATTAATGGTCTAATTTTAATGATAATGTTTGAATGCTACCAATAAGTGGCAGCTTCTAATATGTGAACTTATTTATATAAGATATAAAACCATCTTTCTTGCCAAGGATATGAAGTCATTGTATGCTAGACATGTGTATCCCACTTCCTGTAAAAAGGAGCATCATCCGCAGCATTGCCTAAGCTCAAAACCTCTGAAATATTTTTTTTTTTTTAATATGTGGGCAAATTCTATTTTTTTTTCAAGTTTTCTTTTATTTTTTTTATTTTTTATTTTTTTTTAATTTTAAAATCTTTAATTCTTACATGCGTTCCCAAACATGAACCCCCCTCCCACCTCCCTCCCCACAACATCTCTCTGGGTCATCCCCATGCACCAGCCCCAAGCATGCTGCACCCTACGTCAGACATGGACTGGCGATTCAATTCTTACATGACAGTATACATGGTAGAATAAACTGATCTTCCTTAACATGTGGACCAATACCAAGTACTATTTTGCATGAGAAATAGCTACAAACTCTTCCCCCCACGACTTGTCTTTGAAAAGACTGACCTGATCAAGGCAGTTTCTTTCTTTTAAATCCTTGATGGAAGCTGCTATTCTGCCAGCCATTGCTGTACTCAGGATTCGACATCTGTGCTCTATGGATTGCCGTCTTTCCCTTTTCTTGTAAAAACCCCTGATTCAGCACTTTTTCTTGTATCACTCTTTCACTTCTACTCCTCAGTTCCATCTCTCTGGCAGAATACGTTTCTTCTTCATCCGTATTCTTACTGCACTTTGTACAACCTCTGTTTCTGTTTAGTTACCTTGTGTTTTCACATGTCATCTCCCTTGCAGAGCTGAACTCCCACAGAAAGGGATACTTGTTTATTCTTGTGTTTCACACCTGATATTATGCCTGGCTTATTGTGAATGATAAATAAATGTTTATGGATTTACTCTGAGGCTTATTTTGTCTTGATATATAGATATGGTTAGAGTAGAAAGAATTCTAGATCTATCAGTGGACTGAGACATTTGAATATAATCATAAAGTTCACATATAATAATTAAACTATAAAGTTTATAATCATGATTGCAAAATCTAAGACATGCAGACACTGAGCTTTCAACAAACTTCTGAGCTCCTCACTCAGCATGCCTTAAAGAGAAAGTCAGATCATTGAAAACACGCTAAAAATTATGTGAAAAAAAGATCTTTTGTCCAAAAGGAAAAGCTGTTTATAAAAGTTATATTTGCTTTGTAGTGATGTATTTATGTTGTTCTGGTTTAGTGGCTAAGTTGTGTCTGACTCTTTTGCAACACCATGGACTGTAGCCTACCAGGCTCCTCTGTCCATGTGATTTTCTAGGCAAGAATACTGGAGTGGGTTGCCATTTCCTTCTCCAAGGACCTTCCTGAGCCAGAGATCAAACCCACATCCTGTGTGTCTCCTGCATTGACTGGCAAATTCTTTACAACTGAACCACCTTGGAAAACCCATATGTATGTATGCATTTATGTGTATGTATGTATGTGAATGTGCAGTACACATAGTTGTGTATCCACATGTAGAAGAAGAAACTAGGAAAATATAGGTGGTTGTCTGTTCTAAATTTTCTATAATAGCATATTTAATTTTTATTAATCATATAATTAATCATTTCTTTAAGAAAATTAGAGATACTGAGGGAACATTACATGCAAAGGTGGGCACAATAAAGGACAGAAATGGTAAGGACCTAACAGAAGTGGAAGATATTAAGAAGAGGTGGCAAGAATACACAGAAGAACTATATAAAAAAGATCTTTTTGACCCAGATAACTATGATGGTGTAATCACTCACCTAGAGCCAAACATCCTGGAATGTGAAGTCAAGTGGGCCTTAGGAAGCATCACTACGAACAAAGATAGTGGAGGTAATGGAATTCCAATTGAACTCTTTCAAATCCTAAAAGATGATGCTGTGAAAGTGCTGCACTCAATATGCCAGCAATTTGGGAAACTCAGCAGTGGCCATAGGACTGGAAAAGATCAGTGTTCATTCCAATCCCAGAGAAAGGCAATGCTGAAGAATGCTCAAACTACTGCACAATTGCACTCATCTCAAACGCTAGCAAAGTAATGCTCAAAATTCTCTAAGCCAGGCTTAAACAGTACTTGAACTGTGTTCAGATGTTCAAGCTAGTTTTAGAAAAGGCAGAGGAATCAGAGATCAAATTGCCAACATTTGCTGAATCATTGAAAAAGCAAGAAAGTTCCAGAAAAACATCAACTTCTGCTTTATTGATTACATCAAAGACTTTGTGTGAATCACAACAAACTGTGAAAAATTCTTAAAAACAGGGAATACCGGACCACCTGACCTGCCTCCTGAGAAATCTGTATGCAGTTTAAGAAGCAACAGTTCAAACTGGACATGGAACAACATGGTTCCAAATCAGGAAAGGAGTACGTCAAGGCTCTATATTGTCACCCTTTTTATTTAACTTATATGAGGGGTACATCATGGAAATGCTGGGCTATATAAAGCACAAGCTGGAATCGAGATTTTTGGGAGAAATATCAATAACCTCAGATATTCAAATGATACTACCCTATCGCAGAAAGTGAAGAAGAACTGAAAAGCCTCTTGATGAAAGTGAAAGAGGAAAGTGAAAAAGCTAGTTTAAAACTCAACATTCAGAAAACTAAGATGATGGTATCTGGTCCCATCACTTCATGGCAAATAGATTGGGAAACAATGGAAACAGTGATAGACTTTAATTTTGGGGGCTCCAAAATCACTGCAAGATGGTGACTGCAGCCATGAAATTAAAAGACGCTTGCTCCTTGGAAGAAAACTTATGGCCTACCTAAACAGCATATTAAAAAGCCAGAGACATTACTTTGCTATGTCAAAGCTATGGTTTTTCCAGTAGTCATGTATGGATGTGAGAGTTGGACTATAAAGAAAGCTGAATGCCAAAGAATTGATGCTTTTGAACTGTCGTGTTGAAAACTCTTGAGAGCCCCTTGAACTGCAGGATCCAGCCAGTCCATCCTAAAGGAAAGCAGTCCTGAATATTCATTGGAAAGACTGATGCTGAAGCCGAAACTCCAATACTTTGGCTACCTGATGTGAAGAAGTGACTCATTTGAAAAGACCCTGATGCTGTGAAAGATTGAAGGCAGGAGGAGAAGGGGATGACGGAGGATGAGATGGTTGGATGGCATCACCAGCTAGATGGATGTGAGTTTGAGTAACCACTATGGGAGTAAGCTCCATGCTGCAGTCCATGGGATCACAGAGCCAGACACAATTGGGTGACTGAACTGAACTAAATCATATCATAAAAATCTTATTGTTGAAAAAAATATCTTTTAGTCTAATCCAATTGTGATGTTTTTGGAATAAAGTATTCTTTTTTTCTACTACACTACCTCTCTTTAGACAAGATATGTAGGATTTCTGCAAACATTATGGTATATTTTTATAATTAATCTTGGAAATTAGAATATAACAATCTTGTGGTTGCTATATTATATAGTTTGTAAAAGAATGAAATTGATAGTAATCAATATAAAAATCTGAGTATATACAATTGCAAACAGATGCTAATACACAGGTGGTTGAACAAAAAATAATATGGCTCTGGTTCAGCACTCTTGTGCTAAAGGAACATCTGGATGTGTATGTTTTATTCCAAAGCCAGAACTTGCTAACAAGGAATAATATGAAGGAATTTCTTCCATAGAGTTGGATCAAAAAAATGTTTTCAAGGTAATCTTTAAGTCCACATTGCTTTTCAATGTCTTTAAAGTAATGAGTCATATGAGTCATGCTTAAAAATATGTTACTTACAGATACCTAATATATATGAAATATGTGCATATACAACTGTTTTGTAGCACTTGTAGTTTTTTTTTAGTATTATTTCTAATTTCTAATGACCAGTATCTAAACTTAAACATTCTTACATAAATATTCTTCCCATTTTATTAACAGGAAACAGTTTATGGAAATTTATTTTTCTGAAAGTCCTTCTTCTAGAAGTGCTGTTTATTATATGTACAACATAGAAAAAAAGCAGAGCTGTGTCTGTCATAGAGTGAAATGCTTCTAAAAATTTCATTTAACTTAAGAACATTTTTTTTTTACAAACTAAGATGACCTACTAAGTTTTCCTTCTTAATCTTCCACCAAGACAAAGAAACAAAAAAACTGGATACACAAGATATTATAGCTATATTATCTGAATAATTAAAATATTCCAAGCTCTAATTTCTTGCTTATTCTGGAAACTTTTCCTAAAACAAGTTAAATGTATAAGGCCAAAAAAAAAAAAAAAAAAGTATCATCTAGTCCCTAGGAATTTTTTGTAATGGCATTTGGCCTTCACCATTTGCAAAATTAGAAGGAACAGATGGAGCTGAATTCAAAAAGAACCCATTCTCTGGTAATGTTTTTATAGCCTGCATTGTTTCCTTTGAGTTTTGTGCACCAGTGTGTATAATTTCTTTTTTTTTTTCCTATCTGGCCATAATATCGTGGGCGTACGAAATGGGCAATATGTCAGGAATAATTAGGCCCTATAGTGCTGAAACCTCAGTGGATAAACTGCCTCTTTTATAGAAGCAACTCATTACCTGTAGACCTGTCAATTTTGCTTAGTAGAGACCATCTGTTTGTAGCCACCTCTTCCCAGAGGAGCAGTTCCTCTTCCATGAAGACTGCTCCATGATGTCAAAACACCTTCCTCTGTGAAATGGCCTCTCATCTTGTCACTTCTTTCTATTCCTTCTTGAACCTGGGTTACTTATTTTAGAACCAGCAACGGTGGCTCTGGTTAACTTAAGAGGTAAAACAAAATGAATCTGATAGACAATGCCCTCAATAGAATAGGTATATTGTGAATATGCTTAGTTGGATTTATGGCTATAGGAAGCTTTCTCATGGACAACCTCACAAGATATTACATGTACCTGTGACTCTGAGTTTGTCAGCAGCACTGAGCAAACTGGTGTATGTCAACCATGTAAAACTGGTATATTCCAATCTCAACTTAATTTGAATTCATAAGCAACACTGATGGACAAAAAATGGTTTCATGTGCCTAGAATTTAATTGTTTATTATTATTTTTCAAAAAACTACATAATTAATGTTAGAATAATTCAAATATTACTAAGCCACTTTGGGTTAGCAACTACTAATAAAGAGATGATCAATTTTATATAAACCCCTCCTAAATAAATAGCATGATGGTATATAAAGTTATACAGATAAATAGTGTTCTGCATCCTCCACTCCCCCATCTCATGAAAAACTAACATCAGTTTCACCAATTATGAAGATACATATAAGAGCACCAGAAACTACCATAGCTACATCACCTGTAGTTGGAGAGTAATTCAGAGGGACATAAAGAATTTACCCAGGAGATTGTACTCATTTTTATGTTTTATACGCACATTGAAGGAAGAATGAAGCAGGCCTGACATTTACATATATTTCATAGTATTTAGAGAATTAGTCCAGAGCAGAGTGGGATTTTTTATTGTTGCTAGAATCCTCCTTTCTCATATGATGCCACAGTGGTCTGCAGTGAGTTGCTGAGTAATGAATGCAGTTATTTTAGTTAAAAGAACAGTTGATCAGAAGAGGTACCCAAAACTCAGAATTACTGTGTTCAGTTCAGTTCAGTCGCTCAGTCGTGTCCGACTCTTTGCGACCCCATGAGTCGCAGCACGCCAGGCCTCCCTGTCCATCACTAACTCCCGGAGTTCACTCAGACTCACGTCCATCGAGTCAGTGATGCCATCCAGCCATCTCATCCTCGGTCGTCCCCTTTTCCTCCTGCCTCCAATCCCTCCCAGCATCAAAGTCTTTTCCAATGAGTCAACTCTTCGCATGAGGTGGACAAAGTACTGGAGTTTCAGCTTTACTATCATTCCTTCCAAAGAAATCCCAGGGTTGATCTCCTTCAGAATGGACTGGTTGAATCTCCTTGCAGTCCAAGGGACTCTCAAGAGTCTTCTCCAACACCACAATTCAAAAGCATCAATTCTTCGGCGCTCAGCCTTCTTCACAGTCCAACTCTCACATCCATACACAACTACTGGAAAAACCATAGCCTTGACTAGACGGACCTTAGTCGGCAAAATAATGTCTCTGCTTTTGAATATGCTATCTAGGTTGGTCATAACTTTTCTTCCAAGGAGTAATTTCATGAAATTTTAATTTCATGGCTGCAATCACCATCTGCAGTGATTTTGGAGCCCCCCAAAATAAAGTCTGACACTGTTTCCACTGTTTCCCCATCTATTTCCCATGGAGTGATGGTAGTCCTGTCATAATCCCTGGAATAGCATTCAGGATTCATGTATTCCCAGGATAAGTTTCAATATGTTATAAATAGATTACAGTATCTTTCCAATTTAATTGCCAACAAATTGTTTCTGAAAAGTCAGTATTCATGCTCCCTCTAAGGGAGAAGGAAATGGCAACCCACTCCAGTATTCTTGCCTGGAAAATCCCATGGATGGAGGAGCCTGGTAGGCTACAGTCCATGGGTTCACCAAGAGTCGGACAGGACTGAGCAACTTCACTTTCACTTTCTAAGTAACAAGCTAATGCAATAAGAACAAAGTAGCATTCAGAAAACCCACATGCCCTGGAGCATATAGAATAATTATAAAAGTAAGGTGAAGAATGTCTGGATACTCAGAGGAGGGCCAACTACCCACAAATTACTATAAGAAAGTATTCAATATAAAGTGTAAATGGTGTCTTTCCAGTGTGGGCCCGTGCTTCCAGAATTAGACTTTTCCTATGCCTAAAGAATTTCTTGAGTAATTAACAATTCAGTCTGAATGTGAAAGTTCTAATATTATGCCAGTGCAAAATGACATTTGATCTTGCCTAATATAAACTCAATCCAAAACCCCCTGGGGCCATTGTGGACTTCAATGGATTTCATTTAAAAATCTGTTTTCTCTCAGTTGCAGTCATCCCTGATTGGTTTAGTTAATAGTTGTACTAAGGATACAAGTATTCTGTTTTATTCAAAAGTATAAATGACTTCTGGCCAATTTTACTTATTGAGCTTTAGTTTATGTTTTCCAACTGAATTTAGAAATAATTTCAGGAAAACAAGGATGTATATGGTGTTTGAAAGGGATTAATTTAGCAATAGTCACCATATAGGTTCAAGGAGAACATCTGGGAAGGAGGAAAAGCTATAAATGTGAGCAGATGTAACAAAGGGGAATATCTAAAATGATAAATGTGGTTTTTAGATTTTAAATTTGTGTGCTTACAACACATCTCTTTCCTTAGGAAATGGTGCAAAATAGGGGCTTCTGATTTGACATGGCAGCAGATAGAATGTGATTTCTCAATTAAGGTGATCCCAAGGGAAGGTTTTGGTGCTTCCTGGGTGGCTCAGATAGTAAAGAATCTGCCTGCAATGCATGAGACCCGGGTTCAATCCCTAGGTTGAGAAGATCCTCTGGAGAAGGGAATGGCAACACACTCTAGTATTCTTGCCTGGCGAATCCCATGGAAGGCTGTAGTCCATGGGGTCACAATGAGTCAGACACAACTGAGTGACTCACTTTCACTTCAAGGGAGGTTTTAACATAACTTACTGTTTTGTTTGTTTGTTTGTTTGTTTGTTTGTTTTTTTAAAGGCTAAGTAGACTGTAATTAAAGCAAAGCTTATTCACATCAGCACAGTAATTAAAATATAATCAACTGTTTTTTTTTTTGTATTGGTTTTGCCATACATTGACATGAATCCATCACGGGTGTACTTATAAAACTTACTGTTTTATAAGCACTTTTTTTTTTTTTCTTAATCACTTCATGGCTAATCACTCCTGTATGAACACAGGAAAGAAACCTGACGGAGGAGCATGCAAAAATTCTCCACTCACAGACTTTCTCCACAAAGGACACAAAAATTGCTAGAGCAGGGCTTTAACTCTGCATAGTCTCATCTTTCCTTTTTCTACATTTACTTCCTGCTCTACCCATCTAGGTTTGAATTTTATAAAACTAAAGGTCTGATAATTGTCTGCCATTGTCACCGTCGTAACATGTATAACTGCATAGTTTAGACTAGACAGCTACCTAGAAGTCAAGAAGGTGGTTTCAAATTTGCATTAAAATATTAAAAAGAGGAAATATCTAAGATGATCTTGATATACTCAAGATCATGAGTGAAAGCTTCTTGCATCATAATAACTTGAACTGCTCTTTTAAGTGGCCTGTAAAGTCACAACTTCTTGCTATTAAAATCCACCCACCGCCAACAAGCCCATACTCACAACATGCCCAGCAAACTCATTGAGAACAGGAATGTAAGAATGATTTGAAACCCCATGTTACCTAAGAAGTTTCATAGTCTTTAATCTGCTGTGTATTTTCCATAAGATTCATCATTGGACTCAGAGGGAGAGGGAGAGGGTGGTATGATTTGGGAGAATGGCATTCTAACATCTATACTATCATGTAAGAATTGAATCGCCAGTCTATGTCTGACGCAGGGTGCAGCATGCTTGGGGCTGGTGCATGGGGATGACCCAGAGAGATGTTGTGGGGAGGGAGGTGGGAGGGGGGTTCATGTTTGGGAACGCATGTAAGAATTAAAGATTAAAAAAAAATTAAATTAAATTAAATTTAAAAAAAAAGAAAAAGAAAATGAATACAAAAAAAAATGAATGGTTTTTCTCTTTCGCTTTCTCCTTTCTACCTTTTACTGCATAAGAAAAAGCTATAACAAAATAATGGAGAAAAATAAAAATGGAGATTCCAGATATATTTTACACTAAGTAATAGACTTTGTAGTTTTCAGGAGTTTGCTTATTTTATTATCTTTGTATTCTTGAGACTAAAGATAATCAGTTTCCTCGTTTTAAAAGTAAATATACTGATAGTACACTGAATATTCACAAGTATGCTCTAAGTCTTTTCAAACAGTGTGGTCTAAAGTAGATGTGAGTAATTAACAGACAGGCCGTTTTAAATGGATAGACTAATGTGTGCATTATACAACCAAGATTAAAAGATAATAAACCTTTCTTCTTGCAGTTTTTTCTTCTGTCCAATGTAAGTGTTACAAAATCACAGACGTGTGCATTATATATATATATTATGTATACGTATTTCATGATAGGGATGAAAAAAATCTTGAACTCAAAAGGCTATTTTTTTTTAACTTTCAATCTTTTTACAGCTACTACATAATTGTATAAGCTGTAAGGATAAGTGTGATTGTGATATACTGGAACCAAAGCTGAATCAAGTGCTGTTAGTAATAGCCAAAGAATGGATATTATAGCACTGATTTGCCAACCACATAGCACATAAAATAAATATGTTAGCATTCTATCTACTCTTTATGTCACTTTCACACGTGATAAACATCTTCCTATGTGTCTGTTATCTAGATTATAAAGTGAAAGATTCACTGCATGCCATTTAAATAAAATTTGAGCAGAGTTATGTGATAGTAAAAGCTACCAAGGATTATTTATGTCACAAAAATATAAATTTAGTTGAAACCTTTTCAAGTTTTATTGATAATGTGAAAGTGAAAGTCGATTAGTTGTGTCTGACTCTTTGTGACCCCATGGACTATACAGTCCATGGAATTCTCCAGGGCAGAATACTGGAGTGGGTAGCCTTTCCCTTCTCCAGGGGATCTTTCCAACCCAAGGACTGAACCTAGGTCTCCTGCATTGCAGGCAGATTCTTTACCAGCTGAGCCACAAGGGAAGCCCAGGAATACTGGAGTGAGTAGCATATCCCTTCTCCAGCAGATCTTCCCATCCTAGGAATTGAACCAAGGTCTCCTGCATTGCAGATGGATTCTTTACCAACAGAGCTATCAGGGAATAATAATGGTAGCCACTTATTTCAACATGGGCTTTCTGTAGTTGCTGATCTTCACTAATAGTTTATTATTAATATTACTGACATAACTGGGCTTACCCATAACAGATTAATGTTAAGACTCATTTATTCTGCCTTATGGAACACCAAATATATAAGCATTTCTTTTTCATCCCACAATATTCTCCGGAAGAACTGCTATACATTATAAAGCCAGCTATTGGTGGAATATTACTTATACATTTCTTCAGGGTAAATTTGCAACCAGTTTCAGAGTCAAAAACAAAAGGGCATAATTTGATAAAAATCTTATTGCTTAATAGCTGGCAGACATTTGTCAGCAGTTTTGGTTCCTTTTAAAGGGCAGCACATGGCTGACTGATCTCATAGTAGGATTTATAAGTGCAATTATTGCCATATAATTCAACAAATCACTTTAATCACTGATAACCTAAAGCTTTCAAGTTTTTCTCTTTTCGTTGTGGAGTTCCTCGGGAGATAGGCTTCTGTAAAATGAACTTTAATTCCAATCAAAAGCCTTCAGAAAAATTTAAGTAATTTAATGACAGAATACAAATAATGATTTCAAGTCCCTAAAAAAATTAGTTTTTTTTTTGGCATTTAGAAAATTGCTAGGGATATAAAAATGTGCCGGCTGAACATTTTAGAATCACATTGCTTATTAACATTGATAATTAGTTATACTTAAAGATCAAAAAATTAGGCTGCATAGGTGACTGAAAGTTAAGGTAGATTTTCACACACATTAAATTGACTTACGTGAAGGCTGAAAAATGCTTGAAAATGTGCTCATCGTGGAGGCAGCCCTGCTTTTTAAGCACATCCCATTGTAATCCAACATATATAGACAGTTCAACAAAATCACCTTTTTGAGCTAGGATCTACCTCTCTCATAAGGTTCTTCTCACATAAAATGAGAAATTTTTTGTAAATTAATACAATTACCACTACATAATAGGCACCTGCTATAGTGTGGTTATTGTAGAAAAGCTTATTTCTTAGTTATTGAGTGGGCATGCTTTGCATTTGGAAATGATGTTTGTTTGGGTTTTTCCTTTGTATTTTATTGAAAAACCTAAAAGAACTTTTTGGCCAACCCAGTACTATGGGACAAAATAAGAAAAAGAACAAAACACAATAGCACTAACAAATAGAACTATATTTAAAGTCTCTAACTTAGTTCCTCTCTGATAAAAGAGTTTATAGAAAGGTTGATCAGTGAGATGAGATAATAGAGGAACCTTACAAGGAGGGACCTTACAAGGTTTTCCCTTACACATCACACAGATGCAGAGAGAGCACATGTTTTATTTCAAAGAATGGAGAACTCTGCCTGAACTGGAGAAGTTTGAGAAGTTTTCACAGAGCAAACAAAACTCGCAGGATGAAGGGAGAGCAAATTAGTGGTGAACTGACCAAAACTGCCTGTGTAACCTGGAACTAAGAAGCTAAGGGCTGTCTGAGATGGATGTGGAGTTACATGGAAATCAGAGAGCAGGGGAACCTGACCATACTTTATATTTAGAGTAACCTTAAAACATATGAGCAACAGGGTTACCCTTCAGTCTGTTTATTTCTTCATATCATATTTTACTTTTCTCCTTTTTCTATTTATTCACTTTATATTCCTTTTTTTAAAAAACTTATTTTAGAGTCCCTCTCCCCACTACATTGTAAATTCTATTAAGGCAGAATCCTTGTATGTTTTCTTCAGCACTCTATTTAAATATGCTTATTAGCACTACATTGTCCTCTATCGCTAAGTCCTGTCTGACTCTTTGAGACCTTAGGGACTGTAGCCTCCCAGGCTCCTCTGTCCATGGATTTCCCAGGCAAGAATACTGGAGTGGGTTGCCATTTCCTCCTCCAGGGGATCTTCCTGACTCAGTTATCAAACCTGCATTTCCTGCATTGGCAGGTGGGTTCTTTACCACTGAGCCAGAAATATAAAATAGTCAGTGTTCAAAAAACAAAAATTAAATTAATAAATTAATGAATATGAGCTGAAAATTTAAGAATTCTTTTAAAACATTTCTTGGGTAAATTGCAGTGTGAGAGTGTCAGGTATTAATCAGAATTTCATGCCACCTTCACCTAACCACACTCTCTTTCCCCAGAGAACTGTTCCTAGTGAGCTGCCACAGGAGTCGTCACAGCTCACGCTGAAGCCAGAGCATACTCTTGCCTTTTAGTTTTAAACTGACAGTCCAAGTGAAAGAGAAAGTTGTATGAGAATCTAACAGCTTGAGAATTTTCTTTCCTCTAAGCTAAAAAAAAAAAAAAAAAAAAAAAAAAAAAATCCATGGACTGGGGAGAAAAAGAGAGTCTAAGGAAAATAAAAAGGTTACTCAGGATTGAAACCAGTGAGAGCAATGCTTATGAAATGATTTAGTAACTGGTACAAATTATGTGAACAGGGAGTTGAATGACTCAGATGACTGAGTAGATGCTCTGCTCTGCTTAGCTGCTCAGTCCATGTCTGACTCTTTGTGACCCCACGGACTATAGCCCTCCAGGCTCCTCTGTCCATGGAGTCTTCCTGGCAAGAATACTGGAGTGGGTTGCCATTTCCTTCTCTGTGAGTAGATGCTACGATGGAGGAATAACAGTGGTCAGGAACCACACAGATTCCCTCCAGTTGTGGTAATGTTGCATCTTATGTGCTCCCTGGAAAAGAAGGGGTGGATGTGGGTGGAGTTAATGAATGCTAAGTGGACTTAGTGTGTTAAGAATTGCCAAAATGACAAGACGAGATCAAGTATGTTCAGGGTTGCAAGATACTGCATGCTGCAACTAAGACCCAGCACAGTGAAATAAATAAAATTTTTCTTAAAAAAAGAACAAAGACATCCTTCTATATAATGACAATGCCATTATAGCACCTAAGAAAAAGAACTAATTAAAAAAAAAAAAACTTCAGTGAAAAGCAAATATTCTCAGCCATACCATGTTTTTGATAACTGCTTTAGCATTCTGCCAAAAGAATACAAGGAAGTAGTTGATGTCTGCACTAGTTGTCTTTATATAGTTAGCACTCAGATAAAACCTCAGTACAACAAGCAGTGTGGGGGCGGGGAGGGGAAGAGTTGTCAAAATGGAGTTCTCCCTGAGAAGATGGAAAGAGCTAAATACAGGAATTATTCAGTATGTGAATATTTTCAATAGAAGGGACAGATAGATTTTTAAAGTTTACTCTTCCAGGATACTATATGAGCATAAAGTAGTTATACCTTAAATGAATATGCATGCATCAGTATACATCCTCACAAACATCCACAAGGTTCCAGTGTATTTCTGTGATAATACTTAAGATTCTTGTCTTATTGTAAATATAACATCTCTCAATTATTCCTTGGCCTTGATGAAGCTAAGTATTATGGCTTAAGTTATCAGTGTTTTATATTGTCCTGTTGGTGTTATAAATCACTCCAAAATAGGGGGGAAAAGTCTTGGCAATCCTGTCACATCCCTTTTTCTGAAATTATGAAAATCACACACTCATCTGTCAACCCATCATTCATTCAGCAAATGCTTGTCCCTTTTATCATAAAGCGAGAATATTTCTATAATTTCCACAGTTAATATTATTTGACTCCAAATGCCTTTCTTCACCAGCCCATTAGCATTTTTTTCAGTATCTATTGTGGTAAAGTAATGCATAACAAAAATGTACGTCCTTAATCGTGCACAAGTGTACAGTTCAGTGATATTAAGTGTATTCATAACGTTGTGCAGCAGTCACACCCATCTCCAGAATTTTTTTGTCTTGCAAAACTGAAACTCTGTACTAAACAATAACTCCTCTGTCCTCTCCTCCCATTCCTGGAAACCGCTGTTCTACTTTCTCTATGATTTTTCCTGTTCTTCAAAATTTGCTCTTCTTTGTTTTTGTTTTATTTTGATTATTGTAGGGTCTCTGGGCAAGGATCACCCTGAGGGCAAACTTAAGGTGTTCTCAGTCTTTTTCTAAGCTTGTGCCTTTCCCAGGACATGCATGGTAACTTTCTAATTTTCCCATATATAAAGTTTATTTTGAATGTACTAATCTTTAATATTTTTCTTCCAAAAGGGGACAAAGAGAAAAATGAAACAGCAAGGGAAATGGGTACCAGCTCTTGGCTTTCCTGGCAGTCCATTCCTTTGGAGGAGCAGGGACTTAAACACCAGTGGAGCACTACCGCCACCTCTGTCTGCACCTTTGTGATCAAAGGCAGCAGTCAACTATCAGAATTCAGATCCCCAGTATTTGCCCGCATGGTTCTTAGAAGCTGTGTGCAGGCTGCTTCAGGAATACATTCATACTGCCTTTCGTGGGACTGGAGGGTGAGGTAGCTGCGCTGAACTGAGAGCTGAAATGGACCAAAATTACCTTCTATTTACCCTCTCAGCGAGCCTCTGCAAGCCTTTCAGAAAATTTTTATCAGACAGATTCCACTTATGTGATTGTTGTCTTTAGGAGACAGATTTCTGGTGGTTCTTACCCCAATATCTTGACAGAAACCTCTCCCATTTGCTTTTTATTTTTATTTTCTTTTGTTTAGCAATAGTTGACAATATGTTAGTTCCAAGTATACAGCATAATGATTTTATATTTGTCTGTATTGCAAAATAATCACAGTAAGTCTAGTTAACATTCCTCACCACACATAGTTACAGTTTCTTTTCTTGTGATGAGAAATTTTAAGATCTGCTTCCCTGCTGGCTCAGCTGGTAAGGAATCTGCCTGCAATGCAGGAGACCCAGGTTCGATCCCTGGGTTGGGAAGATGCCCTGGAGAAGAGAATGACAACCCACTCCAGTATTCTTACTGGGAAATCCCATGGACAGAGGAGCCTGGCAGGTTATAGTGCTTGGGGTCACAAAGAGTCAGACACAACTGAGTGACTAAGCACTTTTAGCTCTTACTTATCAAATAAATAATGCAGTCACCATGCTGTATTCATTAGCTTTGGATTTAAGAAAATGAAACAAGTCAAAATATTTGAATCAAATGGTAGTTATAACACAAAGAAACATGTTATCTGAAACAGAATAAACTGTTTTCTTCTATCCAATTAACAGGTGGCCCATTGGATCAACTCAGCTTTTGTTTGCCTAGAGAAAAATATCTACAAAAAATATGTTATTAATATTACAGAATTGCAGATTGGCACCATTATGTGGGTCAATTAACAAAATAATTGAAAATATCTTGTCTAAAAATGGAGCCAAAGTTGTCTACATGCCACAGTGAAATACAGTGAATTGTTACTTCAGAGATTGTTGCTTTAGTATCAACTAAATCTATTCAGTAAAATCTGAATAGCTATTCTAATATACCTGTTCTGTACTAAATGCTTTTAATTAATTTTTGAAGGTCTGCTGCTGCTGCTGCTGCTGCTGCTAAGTCGCTTCAGTCATGTCCGACTCTGTGCGACCCCAGAGACGGCAGCCCACAAGGCTCCCCCATCCCTGGAATTCTCCAGGCAAGAACACTGGAGTGGGTTGCCATTTCCTTCTCCAATGCATGAAAGTGAAAAGTGAAAGTGAAGTCACTCAGTCGTGTCTGACTTCACGACCCCATGGACTGCAGCCTACCAGGCTCCTTCATCCATGGGATTTTCCAGGCTGGAAGTCGGTGCCATCACCTTCTCTGTTTGAAGGTCTAGCTGCTAAGTTAAAAATACTTGAATAATAAAAATTTTCCCTTAGTTTTAATGTTCTTTTTATATTTGATCCCTCATTGACAGGATCCCCTGGAGAAGGGAATGACAACCCACTCCAGTATTCTTGCCTGGAGAATTCCATGGACAGAGGAGCCTGGTGGACTACAGTAGTCTGTGGGGTCACAGAGAGTTGAACACAACTAAGCAACTAACACTTTCACTTTTCATACTTTATGTTCCTTAGAAGCATCCATTTCCATTCTATTAGCTAGCAGGCTATTTAGCACATATACTAGTTCTCTTCAGCATATATTTTTTAATGTCTGATCAGCTGCATTTTACTGACACAAGACCAGTTAATTCTGGAGTTAGTTCATATGATATTCTCAAATAAGAAATTTTGGTGTCAAATAAACTGATGAATATTTTCTTGCCTGAATTGTTATATCAAAACATCCCATTTCTTTAATAAATATTCTTTTAGGGAAGTCATTTACACCAACAAAAGCAGTCATTTAGGGAAAAAATATAACTTTAAAGAAACTTCTTAGGTCCAAAAAATCTTTAACTTGATATTTGCTTTATTTTATGTCTATATATCAGCTAAAGACAAAGTACTTGGGGAAGGAAAGGTGTTTGAACAACATGGTACTTTTGAAAACATAAATAATTAATGTTAAACTTGTCTACATTTCTAGAATATAAAAGCCTTAAGTAAAGTAATATCCGTTAATAAAAAGAACTTGGAGAAATGCTTAATAAAAATCATAGAAACGAGGTATTTTTTATCTCTAGTCAACATCAGGGCAGAGGTAAAGGGATTTTGAAGGAGAAAAACTAAAGCACAGGAATTCTGTAGAGCCAGAGAATACCAGTTAGAAATAATCATGAAACCATGTGCACCAGGGGAAATTTGAGCTAATTTTAAGACTATTATACTTTCCTCAAAACATGAAAGTTGGACAAATCTTATCCTTCTAATCTCTAGCTAAACTATACCTTTAAGGGCCAAAAAACAGAAGGGTGTTTAGAGTACACAGATCTGTTCAAAGTGTCAGTATTCAAACACATTTGAATAGAAGCATAAAGGAAGCAAATACTGTTTTTTGTTTTTAATTACCTGTTGATACTACCACAGAAAACATCACACATTTTTTTTTAAAATTCTATCTGCTAAGCTACTATAGAATACATTCCCAGGAAATGTACCTAAGAGAATTATCTTCTCTTTTGGTACTAAAAACAATTCCTAAATTTCTATATTTTTAAATCGCTCATAAGGTAAAGTCTGAGAAGAAATAAAAGCTGAGATTCTTAGCTATAGCAAATAAAAACATTCTTTTACAATGCCAACAAAGGTGATTCAGTCAAAGTCTATGTGAGATTATTGATGATGAAGATAACTAGCATGCTGAAGATAATGGATGGTGTGTAATTTAAAAATAAGTCCCAATATTATTTTCAATAATGCATTGTATGTAATTTTTTGGTTCTGGTAGTTCTTTAAAAAATTGAAGTTGATAACATTATTACTTTTCATGCCTGCTGTTTTTGCTACTATGATAGTTAAAAACCATAAGTCACTGAGAGGCATAATTATATCTTAATTTTTGTATTTATAAATCTCATATTTTAAGTGTATCTTTATTCATAAAAATATTTCTTTAAAACATACAGTTAGTACAGAAGCTTCAATTACCCATCAACTTACCTATATATAAACACTTTTTTGGAGGCACATCTTACCTGAGGACATTTTCACTTTAGCTGAGGATGCAAAAGTTACATTCATGAAATAACTTGTTATCCCTACAAAAAAAACCCACACATTAAAATATCCTAAATAAGGAAATTATGTACATTACCATTTTTGAAGGAACTTTGAGAACTAATTTTTTAAAAAAAGTGAGTCCCAGAAAATGTATAAAATCAGAGAAACCATTGCCAAAAGTTTAATCTCAACCTCATTGAATTCTAATATAATAAAATGTGAGAATGTTGAAAAGGTAGTTCCCATAAAATGTGGAAAACCTAAGCCTCTAATGAGAACTCAGTTCTGCCTGAAGGACTTTGTGTCATTATCCTATACACTTAGGCATTCTGGGTAGTTAGGCCTCAGCCTACGAAATTCGAGAATTCAGTTCAGTTCAGTTACTCAGTCATGTCCGACTCTTTGCGACCCCATGAATCACAGCACGCCAGGCCTCCCTGTCCATCACCAACTCCTGGAGCTCACTCAAACTCATGTACATTGAGTGGTGATGGCATCCAGCCATCTCATCCTCTGTCGTCCCCTTCTCCTCCTGCCCCCAATCCCTCCCAGCATCAGAGTCTTTTCCAATGAGTCAACTCTTTCATCAGGTGGCCAAAGTCTTGGAGTTTCAGCTTTCGAATCAGTTCTTCCAATGAACACCCAGGACTGATCTCCTTTAGAATGGACTGGTTGGATCTCCTTGCAGAACAAGGGTCTCTCAAGAGTCTTCTCCAACACCACAGTTCAAAAGCATCAATTCTTTGGTGCTCAGCTTTCTTTATGGTCCAACTCTCACATCCATACATGACCACTGGAAAAACCATAGCCTTGACTAGATGGACCTTTGTTGGCAAAGTAATATCTCTGCTTTTTAATATGCTATCTAAGTTGGTCATAACTTCCCTTTCAAGATGTAAGTGTCTTTTAATTTCATGGCTGCAATCACCATCTGCAGTGATTTTGGAGTCCAAAAAAATAAAGTCTGACACTGTTTCCCCATCTATTTCCCATGAAGTGATGTGACCAGATGCGATGATCTTCATTTTCTGAATGTTGAGCTTTGAGCTAACTTTTTCACTCTCCTCTTTTACTTTCATCAAGAAGCTTTTTAGTTCCTCTTCACTTTCTGCCATATGGGTGGTGTCATCTGCATATCTGAGGTTATTGATATTTCTCCTGGCAATCTTGATTCCAGCTTGTGCTTCTTCCAGTGCAGCATTTCTCATGATGTACTCTGCATATAAGTTAAATAAGCAGGGTAACAATATATAGCCTTGACATACTACTTTTCCTATTTGGAACCAGTCTGTTGTTCCATGTCCAGTTCTAACTGTTGCTTCCTGACCTGCCTATAGGTTTCTCAAGAGGCAGGTCAGGTAGTCTGGTATTCCCATCTCTTTCAGAGTTTTCCACAGTTTATTGTGATCCACACAGACCTGTTTTATTAGCCCTTATTTTTCAAAAGTAAGGTATATTTGTCCCTTAGCCTGTTGATTAAAAAATACCTTAATTGTTTAGGGAGGGTCTTATCACAAAAAGATGATTTTTCTTGAAAGTAGTCCCATTAACTTCTATGACATTTAGACTTCAGCTTGTCTATATATATGAGTTATTCTGTTTCTTGGATCTATTATGAGGCATCCATTGTCAGAACATTGCCTTCAAATCAAAATTTTGTAAAGGGTATTATTTGCCCAATGTCTGCCTATACTGAGTGCTAAAATCCTGATTCTAATTGTGAGATAAGGCCCACCTATTTCACTTGCTTGTTCTTAAACAATATTTGACTAGACAGTTCTATATGGAATTTACCAAAACAGCAAAGGATTAATTTTAATTGTCTGTCCCCTTTTGAAAACATGCATTACCCAAGGGCTGTTTAAGCACTCTAGAAGACTATTCAAACAGTACACCCACTCATGAAATAGGTCACAAGGAGATGTCCTCTGCTTTCCTTACTTTCCCTTCAACAAGTTGAAAGAGTAATTCAGTCCACAGAATAATACCGTCTTTGCAGTGAACCTCATCTTATCACTGTATCTGCTGCTGCTGCTGCTGCTGCTGCTAAGTCGCTTCAGTCGTGTCCGTATCTGTGGGACCCCATAGATGGCAGCCCACCAGGCTCCCCCATCCCTGGGATTCTCCAGGCAAGAACACTGGAGTGGGTTGCCATTTCCTTCTCCAATGCATGAAAGTGAAAAGTGAAAGTGAAGTCGCTTAGTAGTGTCTGATTCTTAGCGACCTCATGGACTGCAGCTCACCAGGCTCTTCCATCCATGGGATTTTCCAGGCAAGAATACTGGAGTGGGTATCACTATAGCAGAGGACCCTAACCCTTGGTTCCAGATATTTTTACCAATATGATCAATGCCACCCTTTGGTTAGTTACAGATACTAATGCTGGCGGCAATGATGTCCTGGCTTTGCCCAGAAACAGTAGCAATTTTGCCTTATATTAAACCTCATTGGGGTTATTAACTTCCAAACTTCTGCAGTCAGTAATATTATATAATTTGTTAATGCCACCCCAAGAGCTATCCTCCAATAAAGTACATATATTTTTTTTTTAATGAAGAAAACACCAGTGGAGTTATTATAAAAGTCTGTCTACTGTGTTTGTTACATGACCTTTACAACCTCAGTCTTGCTCTATCCTTATCAAGAAAATTGGATTTTAAAATTGGAGACTTTAATGTTTGCAACAAATACCAGCTGTTGAACACGATCACAAACTGTAATCAATACTCCCTCCTACAGTTTTCTCGACCTATTTGGTCAACTTGAGTAAATGTGATTTGTATCAGCTGAACCTCCAGGATAGGGTACAAAGGTATAGCAGAGAAGAGGGAAGGGTCATATTTCCAATCAGTAGCAGAAAGACTTTTTTTGTATACATAGAATAATTTGTTTTTAGATCTTCAGAATAGTTGGTGATATCATTTGGGGTATATAGGATACTGCTATCTCTGTTTTAACATATCCTAAACAATGTTTTCTAGGATCTAACTGGAACATTACATAAGAATATGTTTGAGTATAAGCTAACGTATTAGTGTCATCCTAAAAGTTACACCTCCTAATCATTAAAAATAATTAGAAAAAGAAGAATTATTAAATAAATAATTTGAGGGCATTTAGTTACCTCGGTATGGTAGTGATGATGTTTGTGGTAGTCGTGATGAATTCCTACCTTCTGTCACTCATTAAATGAATTACAAATGGAATTAAGAACTAAGTGTAATAAATAACGTCTTGAGAGAGTCAGAAGAAATGAGGTGAATACTCATCTCACCTTACATTGATTATCCTTTAAAAAACAAACAAACAAAACAACTGAAACAACAGAAAACCGGAAGGATATGCATTAAAAAATAAGACATACCTATGGGAAAGACTAGAGATCTCTTCAAGAAAATTAGAGATACCAAGGGAACATTTCATGCAAAGATGGGCTCGATAAAGGACAGAAATGGTATAGACCTAACAGAAGCAGAAGATATTAAGAAGAGATGGCAAGAATACACAGAAGAACTGTACAAAAAGGATCTTCACAACCCGGATAATCACGATGGTGTGATCACTCATCTAGAGCCAGGCATCCTGGAATGTGAAGTCAAGTGGGCCTTGAAAGCATCACTACGAACAAAGCTAGTGGAGGTGATGGAATTCCAGTTGAGCTATTTCAAATCCTGAAAGATGATGCTGTGAAAGTGCTGCACTCAATATGACAGCAAGTTTGGAAAACTCAGCAGTGGCCATGTGACTGGAAAAGGTCAGTTTTCATTCCAATCCCAAAGAAAGGCAATGCCAAAGAATGCTCAAACTACCACACAATTGCATTCATCTCACATGCTAGTAAAGTAATGCTCAAAATTCTCCAAGCCAGGTTTCAGCAATATGTGAACCGTGAACTCCCTGATGTTCACGCTGGTTTTAGAAAAGGCAGAGGAACCAGAGATCAAATTGCCAACATCCGCTGGATCATGGAAAAAGCAAGAGAGTTCCAGAAAAACATCTATTTTTGCTTTATTGACTATGCCAAAGCCTTTGACTCTGTGGATCACAATAAACTGTGGAAAATTCTGAAAGAGATGGGAATACCAGACCACCTGATCTGCCTCTTGAGAAATCTGTATGCAGGCCAGGAAGCACAGTTAGAACTGGGCATGGAACAACGACTGGTTCCAAATAGGAAAAGGAGTATGTCAAGGCTGTATATTGTCACCCTGCTTATTTAACTTATATGCAGAGTACATCATGAGAAACGCTGGACTGGAAGAAACACAAGCTGGAATCGAGATTACCAGGAGCAGTATCAATAACCTCAGATATGCAGATGACACCACCCTGATGGCAGAAAGTGAAGAGGAACTAAAAAGCCTCTTGATGAAAGTGAAAGTGGAGAGTGAAAAAGTTGGCTTAAAGCTCAACATTCAGAAAACAAAGATCATGGCATCTGGTCCCATCACTCCATGGGAAATGGATGGAGAAACAGTGGAAACCATGTCAGACTTTATTTTGGGGGGCTCCAAAATCACTGCAGGTGGTGACTGCAGCCATGAAATTAAAAGACGCTTACTCCTTGGAAGAAAAGTTATAACCAACCTAGATAGTATATTCAAAAGCAGAGACATTACTTTGCCGACTAAGGTCCGTCTAGTCAAGGCTATGGTTTTTCCAGTAGTCGTGTATGGATGTGAGAGTTGGACTGTGAAGAAGGCTGAGTGCCAAAGAATTGATGCTTTTGAACTGTGGTGTTGGAGAAGACTCTTGAGAGTCCCTTGGACTGCAAGGAGATCCAACCAGTCCATTCTAAAGGAGATCAGCCCTGGGATTTCTTTGGAAGGGATGATGCTAAAGCTGAAACTCCAGTACTTTGGCCACCTCATGCGAAGAGTTGACTCATTGGAAAAGACTCTGATTGCCGGGGTCCAGCCCCGGTGGATCCAGGGAATTCGAAGGGTGGACGGCGTTGGCGTGGAAAGACTTGTTTATTTATTAATGTAAGATTAGATTAAGAAACTATAGTGTAATAAGAAGATTAAGTGGAGGAAGAGGGCTGAATAGCTTGGTTTACGCGGAAGGCCAATAAAATTCCAGACAAGGAATTTGCACCATCTACGTTGGGCCACCGGCGCCCGCTTGAATATCTAAGGGTGCCTCGCCTTAAGCTCCCTTTCGTGCGGGTCTTAACAGCTGGGGCAAGTAAGTAGACCTGGCGAGCCTCCGCGCCCCAGATGGAGATTCAGCCTGAAGTTAAAGTAAAGAGCAGAGAGAGGGAAGGGGAGAGAAGAAGAGAAAGAGAGAGAGAGACATGGGGGGAGCCAGAGTCCCAAGAAACCAGGTCGAGAGACTAGTTCGAGAAACTGGTCCGAGAAACTGGCCCCCGGCCCCTGGCCCCCATCCTTTATTGTTCAGAAGGCCTTTTATACTTTTGATAAAACACGGAGATCAATGGGTAATACAAAATTATGTAGCATTCGCAACCCAGATTCTTTCCGTATATCATTTTGTATACAAAAGGTCTCAGGTGATTTACATTATCTTCTGGCCAAGAGGCTTGTTAACACTTTTTGGCTCTCTTCCTTAATGAATGTTAATTTTGTTTCTCCTGAAGTGTTTTTCTTTAATCTGCATCTCCTTAAAGCATTAAAGTTACATCTCTATAGAACAAAGGTGCAGTGGGATATAACAAAGAAGGTACTTAACTCGAAGATCTAATGTTGCTAATACCAGGTCTACTACTTGTTTTTCTATATACCAACTATATCTAAAAATAAAGGATATGAAAATTTGGCAGCAAGCATTGACTCAACAAATGAAACTCTTAATCAGTCCTATTCTAAAGATTTTGACTCCTCGGAAGCCCCTACATTCCTAGGATGTTTTAAGCTTCCTGTGCCTCCTGCGGTCAGGAGGCCTCAAACAATCACACTCGCAGAGTCCTGCAGGCAGGCTAGAAAGCCATCGGAGGGGTTTTTTGGATTGAAACACTCTTTCAAATGCAGAAGACTAAAGCCCTGAATTGACTTTTTCCAGAAAATGTCAGAAGAGTGGAAAAGCAGAGCACAAAAGCCGGCAGATTTTTGTTGGGGTACATGCTTAGGAATTTCCAGAGGGGTCCCTGAAGTCTGAGCACGCCTTGCGTATGTCAGCTTCCTTCCTCATGACCTTGTCACGGGCGGGCTTCCTCACACTGGCTCCCGGCATCTGATGCTGGGAGGGATTGGGGTCAGGAGGAGAAGGGGACGACCGAGGATGAGATGGCTAGATGGCATCATGGACTCGATGGATGCGAATCTGAGTGAACTCCGGGAGTTGGTGCTGGACAGGGAGGCCTGGCGTGCTGCGATTCATGAGATCGCAAAGAATCTGACACGACTGAGCGACTGAACTGATACATAATTAAAATAATGTATTTCAAACAACACAATAAAAATAAAACTATAAACTCTGAGAAAAAGTGTTTATTTGTAACATAGAACAGATATGCAGCAATCCATATGTAAAAAGGTAAATATACTTAAAAAGCTCTTATGAGTAGATAAGAAAGAAAACTACAACAAAAACACAGGGCAATAAATACATAGGTCACAGAGAAGTAAGCAGTTTATACACAGAAGCTTCAGTTAATACTAAAAAGTTAAGTCTCAATTAGGAAAGATTTTTAGAGTAACAGCACTCCATTCATACAAAAAATATTAGCATTTTTGTCTACTATTACTGAGTATTTCAAGGTAATCTTTCGTTGGTGGATGGAAACCATTATATATTAAAAGCCTTAGAAATGTGTATGCATACCTCTGGCAGGTGGATTTTTTACCTCTGAGCCACCTGAGAAGCCCCTCCCAGGGGCTATTACATGTACCTTCTCTGACTTTTGCTAAAATGGCGGTTGCACAGAGTGGGGAGCTTCTCTGTCTAGGTACTGCAGTAGTTCCCCAGGGCCTGGATATGCATTGAATTAGATCCCTACTACTCAGTGAAAGGCCACAGAAGGACAGGAGAGGGAAGAACAAAGCAGAGGGAGAAGCGCAAGGTAAGCACTGGCAGAGCTTCAGCTCTCAGAGGCGTTCCAACTAGCTTTTCTTCTCCCTCATTTTCAGCTGTTAGTTTAGGGGAACCAAAAAAGTCCTCCTTTCTGCTTAATTGCTTTGAATATGATTTCTGTCAAGAATACCGGAGTGGGTTGCCATTTCCTTCTCCAGGGGATCATCCCAAACCAAGGATTGAACCCAGGTCTCTCACATTGCAGGCAAATTCTTACTGTCTGAGCTACCAGGGAAGCCCAAGAATGCTTGAAAGATCCCTAAAGAATAATCCTCTGAAGATTCATTTTCAGGAACTCAAGGCATTTAGTGAGGAGACCCATGAGAAATCAGAAATCCGGGCCTAGAGCACTGTGAGCTAGAATTCCACCCAGCACAGATTTTCATCTCGCAGATTAACGTCTGGATGTACCATGAGCAAAAGTGTTAGTCGCTCAGTTGTGTCTGACTCTTTGTGACCCCATGGGCTGTGGCTGGCCAGGCTCCTCTGTCCATGGGATTTTCCAGGCAAGAATGCTGGAGTGGGTTGCCATTTTCTTTTCCAAGGGATCTTCCTGACCTGGGGATCGAATCTACGTCTCCTCCATCTCCTGCATTGCAGACAGATTCTTTACCCACTGAGTCAACTGGGAAGCCTCATTACTTTCATGGTTAAGGTTAAACTCTTTCTCACTGACTGCCTTTGGTTCTAGAGTTTAGGCTTGCTTCTGAAACCTGAATTCCCAATATTCCTTAGCCTGTATCCTATGGCCAGCCATATCACTTTTTAAATTATACTATTGGGTGAAAAAATGGAACAGGCAATGGCACCCCACTCCAGTACTCTTGCCTGGAAAATCCCATGGATGGAAGAGCCTCGTAGGCTGCAGCACTAAGAGTTGGACACGACTGAGAGACTTCACTTTCAGTTTTGACTTACATGCCTTGCAGAAGGAAATGGCAACCCACTCCAGTGTTCTTACCTGGAGAATCCCAGGGATGGGAGAGCCAGGTGGGCTACCGTCTATGGGATTGCACAGAGTCAGACATGACTGAAGCGACTTAGCAGCAGCAGCATTGGGATAAAAGGACTTTCTGATAATCTCTATTTCATTTGTACATGTTATTCCCTCTAATTAAAATACCCCTCCCAAACATCCATATTTTCTCTGACATTATAATTTCTATAACATTGCAAAACTCCTCAGCTACTATTCCTCCTTGACATGCCACCCTTCAGTCTAGCAGGCTCCTCTCTCCTCTAATTCACCAACTCTTATGGTTTTCTGATCTGTAAATGTTGATTGGATTTTTTTTGCCCATCTCCTATGAGACACTTGAAGGCTCTATCTTATTAACTCATATAAATTTTGTGGGTCCTGAAGCTTTTAGAACCTGGAATGCATTATTTATACACACATGCACACATCCACCCCTACACCCCCAACACGCACACATGCACAATTAGCTATATTTAGGGGAAAATTGCAGCAAGTAACTGGAAGTGTATAGATTTGGGTTCCTTTTTCCCTGAAGATCTCTTTAGTCGATTTGCCAGAAATACTTACATAGAAATATGTCCTGATAGCAAGTTGGCTTTCCCTGCCATCTAACAGGCTCTGTGGCTATTAGCATCTCACAAAATATTTTGTAATTAAGGGGACTTGGATATTACAGTTCATTACCTTTATAATAAATCTACCTTTTTAACATTTATCTCTGAATCTCCAATACCCAGTGGTTGGTCCATATTGTTGTGTTGTTGTTTAGTCACTGAGTCATATCCAACTCTTTTGCAACACCATGAACTGTAGCCCACTAGGCTCCTCTGTCCATGGGATTTCGCAGGCAAGAATACTGGAGTGGGTTGCTATTTCCTTCTCCAGGGGATCTTCCCGACCCAGAGATCGAAACCATATCTTCCTCATTGGCAGACGGATTTCTTACCACTGAGCCACCAGGGAAACCCCAGTTGGCCCTTAGAAGAAACTTAATAAATGTTAGTGGTGCTGCTGCTGCTGAGTCTCTTCAGTCATATCTGACTCTGTGCGACTCCATAGATGGCAGCCTACCAGGCTCCCCCATCCCTGGGATTCTCCAGGCAAGAACACTGGGGTGGGTTGCCATTGCCTTCTCTGATGTTAGTGGTAACAATATTGAATTTTACTTGAAGGTTAAGATATGTCCTCACCCTTCTTTGTTCTAGAAACAAAGACTTACTTCAAGAAAGCAATCTTCTTCTAAGTTTAATTTAGACACGTTTCACAGATGCCCCTGCCCTGCCTCATTTACCTAAGACAAGGCTGAACACAGACCCTCCAGGTCTCATCCTTTGTCTAAGAAATGACTAGATGAATTTCTTATCCCCACTAATCAATTAGAACAAAATGTTTATTAACCACACTTTGATTAAGTTTCTGTCCTCCCTCCAAGTTCCTAAGCTTCAGCTCACTTTCAGCCTGAGCCAGCATACACCTTCTCCTAAGAGTAGACTGACCTCAGGAAAAAACATTCTCTGACCTACTGTACTATTGTGCCAGCTTTTCATCCCACTTGCCCACACCTGGTTCTGTTTGGCTTTGTTTACTCTTCTTTATAAAAGGGCATCTCTTTTGTATAACTCTTGAGAAGCTCTAAGTTCTTATAGTCACAGAGGTCTCTCTGTTATAATTGTCCCTTTTCCCAGCATTGGAAGAAATCTCTTTCCTCTGGACATTTGAATAGCCTCACCTTACCATAGCTTGATTTGTTTTTCACTTGAAGTGGAATAACTGGAAAAAAAAAAAAGTGAAGGAAAGTGAACTCCTATTAAAACAACTAGCTTCCTTTCTCACAGTTGTTCTGCTGCAATGGTAACACCATTACTCTCTTCCTGGTCCCAGATGGACTCTGGTTTTTCACACAGTTCTACCTGCTACAATCCACTTATCTATCAGCCATCACTATAAACTTCATTTGTCAGTATTGTCAAACAGTTCTGCCCTCTCCCTTCATTTTAGGTTAATTTCATCTTCATCATGGCTCACTCTATATCCTAATCCATACAGATTTTTTTTTCCTGGCTTAGTTCCCAAGATCTGACCTCTTTTCTTCAATTAAAATTGAGAAGGTTAGTTAGTTTTGAAAGACTTAACAGACACTAATTCCAAAAAGTTTGAGAAAAGCTATTCCAGATGCAAATAATGATATATAAAGTATTGGAGTTAGGAATTAAGATTCATGCCCAATGACAATAAAATTAGCAGAAGTGTAATTGATAGAATTGAGAAGGAAATATCAACCCACTCCAGTATTCTTGCCTGGAAAGTCCTATGGACAGAGGAGCCTGGCAGACTACAGTCCATGAGATTGCAAAGAGTTGGATATGACTGAGTGACTAAGCACAATTGGTAGAATAATGACAAAAAAATTGGGTATATTTAGGTGATTGCATTATTTAGATAAAAGTGAACTTGATACGAAAGGCCAAAATAATGAAATGTTTGACTGTGGCACAGACATGATAAAACTGTTTGAGATATTAGGTTAAATGGAGATAGGAAGAAGTTAGAAAGCAGAAAAGCAAAACAAAATAGAAGACAGACTGAATAAATAATACAACTGAGAGGTGATTAGGATCATTATTTACAGGGATCTATAAAAAAAAAAAGAAGCATGTTAAGGATAGATATTGATTGCCATAAGACCATTCATTTGCCTTAGCAGACTGATCTTAGAAAATATTGCTATAATTTATGTCAAAGAGTGTTCTGCCTATGTTCTCTTCTATGAGTTTCATGGTTTCAGGTCTTATATTAAATCTTTAATCCATTTTAAGTTTTTTATAATATATGGTGTGAGAGAATGTTCTCATCCCATTTTACATGTGGCTGTCCAATTTTCCCAGCACCAGTTATTGAAGAGACTATTTTATCCATTGTAGATTTTTGCCACCTTTGTTGTAGATAAATTGACCACAAAGGCAGGGTGTTTCTTTTTTTCTTTTTTGTCTGACTTCTCTGTTCTTCTCCATTGTCTTATGCTGGTACATACTGTTTTAATTACTGTGGCTTTGTAGTATGGTTTTAGGTCAGAGAGTTTATACCTTCTGTTTCATTCTTTTTTCTCAAGATTGTTAGCAATTTGGGGTCTTTTGTGGTTTACTATAAATTTTAGGGTTATTTGTCCTGTTCTGTGAAAAATGTCATTGGCATTTTGATAGAAATTGTGTTAAATCTAAAGATTGCTTTGGGTAGTATGGCCATTTAAAAAATGTTAACTTTTCCAATCCAAGAGCGTGGGGTACTTTCCATTTCTTTATATGATTTTCAGTTTCTTTCATCAGTGTTTTATAGTTTGCAGAGTATAGGTCTTTTATGTCCAAGATTAAGCTTATTTCTATATGCTTTATTCTTTTGGATACATTAGTAAATGTGACTTTTTGTTTTCTCTTTCTGATTTTAATGTATAGAAAAACAGCAGATTTCTATATGTTAATCTTATATCCCACAACTTTACTGAATTTGTTTATTCTAATAGTTTTCAGGTGGAGAATTGAGGATTTCCTATATAAAGTATGTTATCTGCAAACAATAGCAGTTTTCCTTCTTCCCTTCCAATTTGGATCCCTTTTAGTTATTTTTCTTGCCTGATTGCTGTGGCTGGGACTTCTAACACTATGCAAATAGAAATGGTGAGAATGGATATTCTTTATTCTTGTCTCATTTACAAATTTAGAGAAAATGCTTTCATCTTTTCACTCTTTAATATGATATTATGATTTATGGGTTTGTCATAAATGACTTATTGCAGTGAGATGTACAACTTCATGTTAATTGTAAGATGCAGACAGGCATATTTAACACTAAATGTTTTGAATATTTAATACAGTCAACACTGGAAAACAATTAAGAACATTAAGAAGAATAGTTTTGAACTTATTTTTCATTAGTTGAAGTTATTGTGTTAAAGAGATATGGATAATACAATTCTGCATAGGCATTCTGAATAAGCATGAGGTATACAAAAATGTGATTAAGACACTGTTAAATTATAGGGTCATTTTTTTCAATCATTTTATAGGTTAACAAATACAAACTTCATCAGACATTAAAATCCATTATTTCAGATAAGGAACAATGATTTTTAAGAACTAAGTGGCAGATTTAGCACGACTGAAGTGACTTAGCAGCAGCAGCAGCACATTTTAATAAAAGTGTTAATAAAGTTTTAGTTATTAAAATTTCAAGGTTAACAATTTAGATATCAATAGAGTAAAGCACTGATTGATCTAATGGGAGATAAAGGGTAAAGCATGCAAAGCTCAGACTTTAAAAATCCAATTATTTGTGTTACTCTGCATACATTTGGCAGTCATATTTTACTGCTATCCCCTGTGTCACTTGTCTTGCTGCCTCTTAGCAAGACTCCTGTGTTTGCATTTTAATTGGCTTGGGGAAATGCAAAGGGAAAAGAATAAGAAGTTGTAAAATAAAGAAAGGGCTCTGCATATTTGAAAGCATGTATGTGACCTTCTCTGATTATATTATGTTAATGCTTTAAATACCATTGTGCTCCAAAAGTCAGATTCCTATCAGTCTAACTGGCTTTAAACTGTTGCTTCCAAACTAAATACATTTTAAAAAAGTTTGTCACCACTGTTAATAGTGCTCAGTACATACAAGTGGAGAAGGAAATGGCATCCCTCTCCAGTATTCTTGCCTGGGAAATCACGTGGACAGAGGAGTCTGGTGGGCTATAGTTCATGGGATTACAGAAGAGTCGGACACAACTTAGCACTAAACAACAAAAGAGCAATACATACAAGAACTCTATCAGACTTGAATAACCCCCCACTAGGCGACACGCATTTCCACAAGGTGAAAGAATAGGTCACACATTTAAGGGGTTATGTTTCTTAATTTTTTAATGGCTATATTCCTCAATTTTCTCATCAGAAAATGTGAGTGACAAGAACTACTTCATAAAACAGCTATGAGGAAAAAGGAAAAGGCAATGTAAGGACATGCCTCATAACGTGTTCTGATGAAGTGGGCTCTCTGAGAGTTGATTCATGGTTTTTTGTTTGACCTCTGAAGTGGCTTTGAAGCTGCTTCTAGGGCAGTGGTTCTTAAACTTCTCATTCTTAAAACCCCTTCACACCCTTAACAATTATTGAGGATCCCAAAAATCTTTTGCTTATTTATATTATATATTTTAATACTATATTTTGAATTAATATTTAAATGTATGTGTAATTTTAAAATACATCTTTATCAATTTATTTTAAATAAACATAATGAACTCTTTACATCCTAGCAAACATTTTACAAAAATCTATATCTTTACAAAACAAAACAAAAAGTTAGAAGATTGGTATTGTTTTACATTTCTCAAACTTCTTTAACATCTAGCCTAAGAAATCTAAGATTCTAATATCTGCTTCCACAATCAGTGTTTTGCAATATGTTGTTTTGGTTGAAGAATAGAAAATGAGTGCTTACACAGATCTGTGGTAAGAAAAGGGAAGACCTCAAGGTCTTCCCAAAAAAGTCCTGAGGACCCTAAGAAGTTCTGAAACCACATTTTGAGAATTGATGTTCTGGGGAATATAAATAAAGAGGAGAAGAGCAGAGTATTTAGAGCCCTGGCTTCAAGTCATACCTGGGAAACTTGAACAGGAGTTGAAGATACTGAAGACCTACCTTTTGCCCTAAAGCTGCCTTTAACCTGGTGAGCTCTCCATTGTGGTGTTATAACCCCCACACACTTTGCTCCTGCCAAGATCATCAGAGCTTTAGTCCACACTTATTTGACAAAAGAAGATGGAAAGAGAGGAAAGAAGCTACTTTGTAATGACACATTTGTTGACCAAGAAATAAGAACAAGTGCTATAAGGCAACAAAAACATTTCTTTGGAGTTAAATTGCAGTTCAGAAGACACAAGTTCAGGCAGAAACCCAAATGAGGAGATTTTAAAGCCGAAGAGTTTTTGAAAGAAAAGGAGGAAGCTTATATAAATTGTGCTGCAAGAATCTTGATTGGTGCTGGCAGATCGAAAGTATAAGTAATCGGCTGCTATGGTTGTTACTAGGTGAAAATTTATTAAGTAAGTAAAATCACAGTCATGTCTGATTCTTTGCGACCCTGTGAATGGTAAAAAAGCAATACATACAAGAACCCTATCAGACTTGAATAGGCTACCAGGCTACCAGGCTCCTCTGTCCATGGAATTTTTCAGGCAAGAGTACTGGAGTGGGTTGCCATTCCCTTCTCCAGCGGATCTTCCTGACCCAGGGATCAAACTCAGGTCTCCGGCATTGCAGGCAAACGCTTTACCTTCTGAGCCTCAACAATTTTCAGGATGCTGTAGTCTTGCAGGTTGTTGCTGTTCAAAGTTTACGTTCCTTCCAGAGGGAGATGTGCACAGACCCCACTTCCCCAGGGGCCTCCTGGGTCCATTTCAGTGCCCTCTTGGCCACACAGACTCCATTTTTACATACTGACGCTGTGGAAGTTCTGCTATACTCCATTTCGGGGGTAAATCTTCTTTATTACTAAATACTGTCGATCCCTGAAATTAGCAGATTTAACATTTGCCATTTCACAAGTGGTCGTGAAGATGCATGGCATGTAATCCTTCATAGCTTTGTTGAGGCATGAGTTTGGAAAAGACATCAAGGCCGGCATGCAAGAGTGACTGAGTGACGTGACAAGTGAGCTTAGCGGATCCGCAGCATCACCAGCCCAGCAGAATTCACCAGCGGCCGCTCTTCTGGGGGCAACTGCTTTTAGAAGTCTTAGGATTTGGGAGAGTATTTGTTGCTTTGTGAAAATGACCATGGGGAATTGAAAAGCCAACTACCGGCCTTGGTAGGGAAACAAAATAGAAAGTGAAACTATCTAAAGTGTGGTGCTTATTTAAAAAACATGAAGAAAACCCCTCCACATTTCACTTCAGTCTAATATTTATGAAATAATAAAAGATCCAAAGATATCACTTAAATTTAAAATGTATTATATTTTATGAGGATAAATAGATATAACTGTGGTATTCATAAATTTGAGCATTTGAAAAACATTATCTATGGAATTAATATTTAAATTCAATTTAGAATAATTAGTGTTGTTTTTAATTCTCAACTTGATGTGCTTTTGTAATCTTTGGTTAAAATCTAAGTTTTAGGAGACACTAAAACTATTAATTATTAGTTATATTAAGTAATATTTACAAAACCATTATAAAGTAGGGCTTCTCAGGTGGCGCTCATGGTAAAGAACCTGCCTGCCAGTGCAAGAGAGGTAAGAGACACAGGTTCAATCCCTGGGTCAAGAAGAGCCCTGGAGGAGGAAATGTCAACCCACTTCCAGTATTCTTGCCTAGAGAATCCCATGGACAGAGGAGCCTGCCCGGCTACAGTCCATTGTGTGGCAGAGTCAGACAAGACTGAAGCAACTTAGCATGTGACAAAGCAAAACAAAAATAACTTATCAAATGGGGATATTGCCAGCATTATTTATATATTATGTGTAATTTTTTTTCTGATTATGTACAGTTTTCTGTGCTATCTGTAACTTAAGATGATCTATGAAGGATTGTATTTGAAAGATTTAGAACAAGTGCTTGGCATTTATAAAGGGCTATGTAAGTTTTTGCTATTTTTATACTTTCTTACAAATTCCAATCACAAAAAAAGATGACAAGAAAAAATAAGATAATTTATGGAGGACCTGCTCTGTTCAAGTTACTATTTTAGACACTGGGGATAGAGAGCCTAGAAGAGAACTGGACGTGTATGTTACACAGCACAACATTGTATTCCATGAAAGTCTCCAAATTTTTAGAAAAAAAAAATCTTGCTAGCTTCCCTCTGTATTTTTGTAATTTACTTGAATTTTTAATATTATTCTATGTGGCAAGCTCACAGATGATTATTCTATCTGAAAAACTTAAACCAACTATTTCTTCGCCATTAACTGATGAAGGCACCTTAAAGAGTATAAAGTCGCCATCCCAGGTTCAATGCATGATACTGGATGCTTGGGGCTGGTGCATTGGGACGACCCAGAGGGATGGTACAGGGAGGGAGGTGGGAGGGGGGTTCAGGATGGGGAACACGTGTATACCTGTGGCGGATACATGTTGATGTATGGCAAAACCAATACAATATTGTAAATAATTAACTTCCAATTAAAATAAATAAATAAATTTATTTTAAAAAAAACTTCAAAATAAACTTAATAGGACCCAGGGATCAAACCCAGGTCTCCTGATTCTATACTATCTGAGCCACAAGGAAAACCCTTAAAAGAAGCACAAGGCTTTCAAAAAATATGTAAACTTTCTTATTACAAGATGAAGTTTAAATAGTTACTGATAATAGAGTTTAAACTAAATTTTATAAAATCATAGTGTAGTCTTAAAGGGAAGAAGAATTTTTGATCCAGATGATCTTTTTATCTAAGCTGTATAGAAACTTTACCCCCAAAAAACTCAGCTTTGCTTCTCAGCCTGTCCACAGCCATCTAAAACTTGCTTTCTTCCAACTGGTTATAATATGGTGTCAGATATTGGACTGGCTATCAAACTACCATATGCTTGAGGTAATGAAATGCTTAACGTTTGACTAAGTTAATTACACTTGAGCTTGTTAATTTTTAGTCAATAAAATTCTCCACATTCTCAATAGAAAAAGTCATATAACCTGAAAGTTATATTGCCACCATCCCAACCCTCAGCAAAATCCAACTCAGAATCCCCAGTCACACCTCTCACATCTAATCAGAATTAAACATACCTTCTGTGTTCTGTAGATACTACTATAATGGAATTTGTCATAGTTGAATATGTCAAAACTGGATTGCAAATTTCAGGGATCCAAAGGCATCTGTTAGGCTTTTTTTTTCCTCTCTAATTCTGAGAGTAGTGTCAGGGAAACAGTAAACCTTCAACAAGTATAGGGATTAATGAATTAATCTTCAAGCAGCTTTTTACTTATAAGCAAAATAAAATTAACATGGTAAAAATGATATGCCATATGATGGACAGATTTTATTTTCTAGCTATTCTTTATATTTTAAGGGAATACTCCTACACCATTCTTTTTCCATATAGTTGAAAGGGAGTGATTCCATCTCCATACCTTCAGGGTAGTCTTTCTATCTAGGATTTTGGGAACTTCTTCCCCACCGCCAGTGTTTTAATTATGAAAGCCAATGTATTCCTTTACTTTGCTTTATTGTTTTTTTTACATTTCCTATTTTTAATTTTTTTTCTTTTACATTTACTTATTTATTTATTTTTTTAAATTTTACTTTACAATACTGTATTGGTTTTGCCATACATTGACATGAATTGGATGCCAAACAAGTTCAACAGCATCTTGGCTAAATCAGTGTCTGCATCTTAGAATCCCTCATCAGAAATACTCATCAAGTTCACATTTTTTAATGCTTTCTTAACTGAAACTTTGTATGTGTATGTAATGCTTTTTTTTTTCTTCTTATTCTACAGAAAGTTTTTTTTAACTCCCTGAACTAGTTTTTATTTTTTCTTTTTCACAATGTTTCAAATATTTTGGGCAAAGCCAGACTATTTTTAGATAGACTTACAGAATGAGGAAGTTTTCTTCATAACTTGTCTGTTTGATAAGTGAGGATTTTCACCTTCATTCCCTTTGACCAGCTTGTCATTTGTCTTTATTTTCTCCAGTGATTTTATTTTTCATCCTCTTTTGCTTAATAAAGATAAAGAAAATCAAAGGTACATCTGTGTAACACTTTAACAGTATTCACTTTAAAAAAAAGCACAAAGTTTAAAGAAAGATATTTCACTGTGCCTAATGAATCTATTTCTGCTTTATTGACTATGCCAAAGCCTTTGACTGTGTGGATCACAATAAACTGTGGAAAATTCTGAGAGAGATGGGGATACCAGACCACCTGACCTGCCTCTTGAAAAATCTGTATGCAGGCCAGGAAGCAACAGTTAGAACTGGACATGGAACAACAGACTGGTTCCAAACAGGAAAAGGAGTACGTCAAAGCTGTATATTGTCACCCTGCTTATTTAACTTCTATGCAGAGTACATCATGAGAAACGCTGGACTGGAAGAAACACAAGCTGGAATCAAGATTGCTGGGAGAAATATCAATAACCTCAGATATGCAGGTGACACCGCCCTTATGGCAGAAAGTGAAGTGGAGCTAAAAAGCCTCTTGATGAAAGTGAAAGAGGAAAGTGAAAACGTTGGGTAAATTTCTTTCGACAGTGATAAAGATCAGAAAACCAAACATACAGCAACCGTTACCAAGGGAGCAAGGGATTAATAATGGTCACAAGGTCAGTAGACAATCCATATCTCAAGAAAGGGGATAGAGACTAAGCAGTTTTGTCATAAGGAGAATGTTTACTGAAGGAGATTGAAGGCCCGTCTCATCCTATGACCTCAGTCCTGGGAGCAGCGTGCCATTCCAATCGTTTCTGTTGCCAGAAACTGATAAGGCACAGAGGATTTATGAGAAACAGCATGTAGGAATCCTCCTGTTAAACAGTCCTTGACAATAACTGATGAACCAATGTTCTCACATCACAGTCACCCAAAGTACTTAGCTTACCTTAGAGTTCACTCTCGGGCCTGTACATTCTCTGGGTTTGGACAAATGGAGAATGTCATGTATCCAACATTATAGTATAATACAGAGCATTTCACTGACCTAAAAAATACTTTGTCCTCTGCCTGTCTCTCTCTCCCTTCCCTCCCCCTCAATAACCTGGGCAACCCCTACTCTTTTTCACTGTCTCCATAGTTTTGCCTTTTCTAGAATGTTATCTAGTTAGAATCATGTAGTCCTTTCAGATTGTCTCCTTTCATTTAATAATGTGAATTGAAGGTTCCTCCCTGTGTTTCATAGCTTGATAGCTCATTTCTTTTTACACTGAATAATGTTCCACAGCCTGGATATACCAGTTTATTATTCCACTCATTTACTGTAGGGCATCTTGGTTGCTCCCAAGTGTTGGCAGTTATGAATAAAACCACTATAAATATCCATATGCAGGTGTTTGTGTAGACATAAACATTCCTTTCCCTTACGTTGAAAGTGAGGAGCATGATTGTGGGATTATATGGTAAGAGTAGGGTTAGTTTTGTGAGAAACTGCTAAAATATCTTCCAAAGTAGCTGCATCATTTGGTATTGCTAACAGCATAGAATGAGAGCTCCACACCCTTACCACTGTGTAACATCGTCAGTATTCTAGATTTTGGTCATTCTAGTGGATGTGTAGAGGTATCTCATTGTTTCTGTTTGTATTTCCCTGATGATACATGATGTGAAGCATCTTTACACAAGTCTATTTGCCATCTATTTATCTTTGGTGAGGGATCTGTTAAAGTCTTTGGCCATTTCTTAATCAGATTGTTTTCTTATTGTATAATTTCAGTAACAGTCCTTTACCTGATATGTGTTTTACAAGCACTATATCCCACTCAGCGGCTTGTCTTCTCATTCTCTTGACATTGTCTTTTGCAGAGCAGAAGTTTTTAATTTTAATGAAGTCCAGCTTATCAGTTATTTCTCAGGTTGTACCTTTGGTGTTGTCTCTAAAAAGTCATTTGCCTTGGTTTGTTTTTGCTGTGTGTAGTACTGTGATTTAAAAAATCAGTCGTACTATTTAAGAATTATTTTAGAATTAGTAAAGTACTGATTGCAAAATATTGGGCTGACCAAAAAGTTTGTGCAGGTTTTTCTGTACCATAAAAACCTGCATGAACTTTTTGGCCAACCCAGTATTACATTAAAAGAATTGGGACACATCTGAATATTCATTTAAAAAAATATACATGATATCGAAATATCCAGAGTTATATTCAGTGATACTGGATGTGATGGGTACAACCATGTCTTCTGCATAATAGCTTTGATTATTTACCAGCCAACTGAAATTTTAGTATGTGTTAAGAATTTAGTTCCCTTGCTTCAGTGGACTAAAGTTTATGTCCTCCTAAAATTCATACATTGGAATCTTAACCTTTAATTTGATGGTTTTAAGATTAGCCTTTGGGAGGTTATTAGGTTCTAAGAACGGTTCTCTCATGAATGGGTTAGTACCCTTATAAAAGGTACCCCAGAGAGCTCCCTCTCCACTTCTGCCCTAAAAGGTTACAGTCAGAAGATGTACAGTGAGTTTTATAAACCAGGAATAGGTCTTCACCAAACACTGATTCTTCCAGTGCATTGATCTTGGGCTTTCCAGCCTCCAGGACTGAGAGAAATAAAGTTCAGCTGTTTATAAGCCAGTCTACAGTATTATGTTATAGAAGCATGAACTAAGACACTGGCTGTCCAGTAGCATGCTGTGGAAAGTACCTGTGTTAAGTCCAAAATAATCTAGCCATCCACACAAACTCTTGTTCATAACCTTTTTCAGTCAAATTGTAATTTGACATTTTTCTCTCAGGGGAAAAAAATAAGAATTTTATTACTAATCTGTGAAACACAGAAACCAAGTCAATGTTTTTTGTTTAAAATAAACATTATTTTTTCTGTTGTGCCTGCCGTGACATAGTTGTTTACCATGTAGAATACCTATTGCTATTAATGTAATTATCAGAAACATCTATCTTTTTTTAGTAAAGCTGACTAATCTGGCTAAAACATACATATTTAAGAGATTCACCCCAGAGATATTTACCCTGGGCTTGTCTAACCTATTGAACTTTAGAATGTCTATAAAATGCCTGGTGCACAAGCCACATGTCAATTAAATAGCAGTCTATATAGATGGGACCTTGAACTATATTTTTGGAAACTCCCCAGGTACTTCTAAGGTGAAAATAAGGTGAAATACCACTTATTTGGGCCGAATGAATGTTCAGAATCTTGTTTTCAGTTTTTGTCATTTTTGTTGAGAACCATTTCCTTGACAAAAAGACATTCACTTAGCATTGCTGGATAATGTCAGGTGTTTTTCCTTTTATTTTTAACATGAAACGTGATAAAACCTTTGATAATCATAAACATCTATATTTTAAAAGATTTCCATTGTTGTGAACTATTTTTGCTCAGTCAGCTCTTCCTGGGGAACTTTATCTCACTGGGAGGTAATCTATGTTTAATCTTAACTCAAAAATTGAAAGCTCTTCAGAAAGGCTTGGGGCATATAGGTCATTAGCAAAAAGATGAAACTGAAGTATTCACTGAAGTATCCATTATAATAATGAATACTACTTTATTGTAAGATTTATTTTCCTAGAGTAGTAATTTTCCCACATTGGGCACACTATGATATATTATTGTGGTAGGTTTACTTTGAAGCTTATTTCTGAATACATATAGCATATAAACAAAATCAAATAGGTAGTAATGAAGAGAGAACAAGAGAAGGGTTTTTATTTAAAAAAAAAAACAGAAGTAATGTTCAACTTTTTCATTCAGAACAATAAAATGCAAACTATTGGAAAGTTTGATTAACTTAAGAAGTAATTGTTCACTAGCAAAAGTCAAAACAGTAAAAATAATTTTGGCAAAAATATTTAAAAATAACTGTTTAAATATTCCCTGTAGAATTCCTTATACATTCTATAGAATCTTTCTATAGAAAAGATGTTTCTATTATAATAAAATATCTATTCCCATTTACAACTTTACAAATGTGATTGTGTCATTTATCCAATACAGTACAGGATATGTACATATGAATAGGAGATGATTCCCACTCTCAGATAGTTATCCGTATCTGGATGATGCAGACATATGCATAAAAACTGCAATATAGTGAGTCTTACACTGATAAAGTGTAAAGATCAGAAGAGGGCATGCTTCAACCCCAGGTACTGGGCAAGACTGCCCAAAGGAAGAGGCATTTGAAATGGATTTCTAAGGATGAGAAGTTTTCCATAGGGAGCAGAATGAGTAAAGCAACTCAATAAAACTTAGAGCATTTTGTAGAAAGGCAAGGCATTCAATTTGTCGAGAACTTAAGTGCGAAGACTAGGTGTCAGTGGGTCTGCTATCATTTTGACCCAGGACCATGAAAAATCTTGAATGTCATGCTAAGGATTTTGATCTTCCTCCCTGGGGTCAACGAAACACTATCCACACAGTGCAATTTTGAGTTATTTAAGACTTCTCATTTCTTAGCTACGTTCCTTGTCCTGATGTGAAGCCATCTCCCCACAGCCATATTTCAGCTTTTCTTTCATATTAGTCAATTTGCTAAGTTACAGATGTTTTACAATTACTCTATTTATTTAAAATTAATACAAAACAGTAAGTGTTCTATAAAATATATATTAGTACAGACTAGTTATTTCTATTAAAGATAGATCATTGTGATTGAGGTGTATGGTTTCACCGATATATATATATATATATATATATATATACACTACATTTTTGATATGTCTAAAATTAAAATGTCTAAGATTTATCAAATGCAAACATATTTTATAGCAGACACATTCAAAAAGACTTGCAATTTCTCAACCCATAAATAATACATATGCTGTATGAAAAACATTTGAGTTAAGATAGAGGAAAGAATTGTAAAACTAAGACTTTTTGGAGGTAAAGCTGTATAAATAATTACCCTGAGAACAGAGCTTTACTTGTTTGCTTCTTTGTTTAATAAGACAAATAACTTTAGTCTTAAGGTTCATTTTGTAGTCCTGGGAAATTTTAAGTTTTTAAATATTTTACTTCTTGAAAGCAAACAAATGAATATTATAAATGAACATTCATCTGTTAGCAAATATTAGCAAGTACCCAGTATGGATGAGGCAACGTTCTAAGCACAAAGCATGCAGCAATGAAACAGAGTAGAATCAACTCTGACCTCATGGGACTCACATTATACTGGCATTTGTCGTAATGGAAGCAGGCAGACAGTTAGACAATAAGAAAAAATCAACTAATCCATAATATGTCATGTATCAATGGATGGTGTTGAAAGAAAAAAAGCAGGGAAAGGGGTCTAGGTTACTGGCAGAAGGAGGAATTCGCCAATTTTTATACTAGAATGATTAGAAAAGGGCTCACTTAATAAGGTATTATTTAAGCCATGCAAATGGAAAGGGGAGCAAGATCAAAACTTAAGGTTGAAACATGTTCCCCAGTGTTCAAGGAGAGGCAAGTAAGCCCAACACAACTGAAAAGGAGTTAGCCAATGTTAGAATAGATGGCAGGATATGTGAATAAAATGTGAGAATGCATGGGGTGAGCGAGATGGAACCAAATCGTGTAGGGCCTCACCAACTTTTCTCAGAATTTGTGTTTTGCTGTGAGTAAGACAGAAATCGATTTAAAGGTCAGACATTTTAGAAGAAGCAATTTGGTTGCTCCTGAGACTAGACTGTAGACAATGAGTACCTAAGGAGTCTGTTGTGATAACCCAGGAGGGAGAGGATGAGGGCTTGGACCAGAGTGGAAACAGGTGAGGCAGGAACAAATGGCTGCATTCTGGATATTTTGAAGACATGAGAGGTGGGGATATCAATATATGAAATATTGAATTGCTGTTTACTTATGTATTAAAATTGCCTTCACATAAGCCTTATTCCCAATCTTGACCCTTTACTGCTCTCTAAAATTTGTTTGCTGTGCTCAGAATAGTAACATGATTTAAAGACTGTTTAAAGCACTTGTACACACTCCTCTCAAACTTTACCTTGGTAAACACATTAATAGAATCTCATAAGGTCATATTTTGAGCAATTAGTTGAAAAATAAGAAATCGCAAAACATGAAACTCAAGGATTATTCAGATAACAGTTCAGTCTTTGAGAAAATAAAAGGCAGTTTGTAGCTAATTGGAGAAGGCAATGGCACCCCACTCCAGTACTCTTGCCTGGAAAATCCCATGGACGGAGGAGCCTGGTGGGCTGCAGTCCATGGGGTCGCTGGGAGTCGGACACGACTGAGCGACTTCATTTTCACTTTTCACTTTCATGCATTGGAGAAGGAAATGGCAACCCACTGCAGTGTTCTTGCCTGGGGAATCCCAGGGACGGGGGAGCCTGGTGGCCTGCTATCTATGGTGTCACACAGAGTCGGACACGACTGAATCGACTTAGCAGCAGCAGCAGCTAATAATGTTTCCCTGGCTTTTAAAATATGGTTTGTTTCCTAAAATTTCAGTAGTTTCTTATATTTTAGGCTTTTATACTTGTCTGTTGGGGCTTCCCTGTGGCTCAGCTGGTAAAGAATCCACCTGCAAAGCAGGAAACCTGGGTTTGATCCCTGGGTTGGGAAAAACCCCTAAAGAAGGGAAAGGCTACCCACTCCAGTACTCTGGCCTGGAGAATTCCACGGATTGTATAGTGCATGGGGTTGCAAAGAGTTGGACACGACTGAGTGACTTTCACTTCACTTCATACTTGCCTTTTGTTGATATTGGAAAATAGCTAAATTAGCAATAAATATGAATAAAATAATTCAAGTTGATTAATCTTAAGGACATCTCAAAGACAAAGCAGTGCACCAGTCTAGAGAACTAGTCCAGAGAATATAAATAAGTTCAATAAAATATTTTTCAGAGAGAGCTTTTAATATATCAATTATTTTAATTGAGTAATAAAAATCATATAAAATTCATGCCTAAAATGTGTTACATTGTTTTCCTCCTGATAATTATTCCAGTTAATTTGTGGTCAAATAGTGACTACAGAAGTTTTAGAGATTCTTATGTCTTCTGTATAACTTATGAATATACACCGTGATCTGAATAATTTGCTGCCTCAGTAATGTCAAAATTAATAAGCTAAAGTTAGTATTAGGAACTGTTTCAGCATTTGCTGCCAAGTACCCTTAAAATGTTTGCTGTTTTTAGTCACTCAGTCGTGTCTGACTCTTTGTGACCCCATGGACTGAAGCCTGCCAAGATCCTCTGTCCTTGGGATTTCCCAGGCAAGAATACTGGAGTGGGTTGCCATTTCCTTCTCCAGGGGATCTTCCCCACCCAGGTATCAAACCTGCATCTCCTGCATTTCCTACACTGGCAGGCAGATTCTTTACCACTGAACCACCTGAGAAGCCTAACCTTAAAATACTTTTCAGGATAAAATTTGTTTAAAAATCCAGCAATATTAATAATCTATTTTAGTATTCCTAAATACTAAAATATTTAGTTTTAGTCTCCTGTCATTCTTGTTCTAATTCCTTTCCCAGGCAAGACTGCTGTATGTTCGTGCCTGTCGTGCAGAAACAAACATATTGACTTTGCATTGTCCTGCTTTCTGTGTCATGATATAACTTTCCCTCTTTTCTTGTTACCTATGGTGGTTGCTGCAGCTGCCTCTGAGTGGCCCCCTTCTTGCTGCCATAGGTGGTGGCCATTTTGAAAATTCCACTTTCCAGTGGATAGCTTGGAGTTCATGTTATTAATAAAATTTGTTCTGTGTGTTAACTAAGTTTATACATACATGTGTCTGTACACCCTAAACCTTTAGCTTTCCTAACATACTATATTCTCCCCCTTGTAATCCCATCTTGGGTTGGCATTATTTTATCCACACTAGGGGCCAAGAATAGCAGCAAGTTTAAGATAGAAGTCTGGCAAATTCTTTTATTTAGCAGTTAACCTGGAATGTTCTTTCTTTCTATGTGTCTCTTGCTGAGATTCTGTGTTGTGTCTATTTGTAAATATAAAAGCTGCTCCTGGAGACAGATGGTTATTTACTGTGTTTTCTCTATTATGCAGGATAAATTATTAACAAGAATATAATTGAATATTGAATATGCCCTGGCAAAGAAATAGTCTTTCACCAAGTCTATTGCATAGTATGCTGCGAGCATGCATTCCAATTAGTAGTGTGGGTCGAGTAGATTAATGTATCAGACTGTTTAAATTCAAGATCCAAATCCAGTTTTGTTAAGAGCTTAGTATATTGTTAGTTAATTGTTATTCAACTTTATTAACTTTCTGTAAGTTTCAACTGTATTTTATGACCCATGGATTTATATCATAATGCACTATACATGCCATTTAAAACATTTTCTCAAAAGTTCTTTAATATATTTTTTCATCTTGCTATAGAGCTGATCAAATAATTTTTCATTTTAATATATTAAAATTTATGGGTAGAAAATATTTTACCTCATGTTTTATTAAGTAAGTTTTCAAAATATAAGGAAGTTTGCAAACTACTAAGTATTGAAATAGAAAATAACATATCCATCTAGGATAGTAAAATAACAAATATGTAAATATTAAAGGATTATAATATGAATACAGGAGCAAACAAAAATGTTTAACAGTTCCCTGTATCAGTGGTTCTCAAAGCATGATCTTTGCATTGACAGCATCAGTCACACCTGAGAGCTTGTGAGAAATTCATATTCCCAAACCCCAGAGTTTCTGAGTCAGAAACTCTTAAGCGTTGTGCTCAGCCATCATTTAATAATGTCATTCAAATGACATCAAAGTGATTCTAAAGTTGAACCACCACTGTCCTGTAGAGTAGTTTATCCTTCTCAGGCACTATTTCAATTATAATACACAATCTCCATTTAAAAATCAGAGTATTATTATCCACATCAACAACTGAGAAGACTAAAATTTAGAAAGATTAACTTCTTCAAATTTCTACACCTAAATTGATGTCAGAGCCAGTACCTGATTTGACTTTCATTAACACTTGTCTCCGTGAAAATAGGGGGAGGACAGTCAATATACCAGTGTTAACTGAGAGCAGACCATAGGAGAGAATTTCCTTGGTAGAAGGAAGGCTGCAAAAAATTAAGTTACAGGGGTCCTGCCATGGAACATTCTTTCAACAAATCATATATTAGGAACTGTGTTAGGCATGAAAGATAAAACCATAAGCAAGACATAGTCCTTACCCTCAAAGATCTTGTAGTCTACTAGGAGAAAGGCCAAAAAAAAATTAGTAATTTTTATATAACACAAAATATGCTACCTTATAAAAAAAAAAGGTACCATAATGAGCTTGTAGGGAAACATTTCTTCTGGCTCTGAGTTTGAAAGCAGGGTTGGCAGGTGATTCAAAGACCACTTCCTGGAATATTATTACAGTAGAATAGACGAAAAAATATCTTAACCCATAAAAATAGCTAACAATGGGAGTAAGGAAGAGCACGAATCCTTATTTTCTTGCCAGTTTTCATCTAAAGATAAGTGCATCCATTTAAGTGTCATTATTCCGAAGGATCATTGTCCATAGAGATATTTGAAATTGAGAGAAAAGTTTAGAACTGAGTTTTTTTTATTTTAATACAGCATTTTAAATATTTTACAGTATCCACATTAAATATACACTCATTCTGCTTAAAAAACATTATAATTTAGCCTATTAAATATACAAATAATAGTTCAATGATCATTTCATATTTTGGGGAAAGCAGATATAAAAGATGACTTGATGCCATCAGAAAATATTTACATAGTGCAAAAGTGGAGACAGCATTGAACATATTGTAAGATGAACTGTAGTGAAAGACGTGTAATCTATGTCGCCTTCTGCTCTACTGAGGATACATAACAATATTAATATATTTCGTAGGGGGTTTCCCAGGTGGCACTCGTGGTGAATTCTTTAGAACTCACCTGCCAGTGCAGGAGATGTAAGTGACAAGAGTTTGATCCCTGGGTCAGAAAGATCCCCTGGAGGACATGGCAACTCATTCTAGTATTCTTGCCTGAAAAATCTCATGGACAGAGGAGTCTGGCATGCTATAGTTCATAAGGTCGCAAAGAGTCCAATACAGCTGAAGTGACACCATGCAAAAGCACGCATACATCAGCTAAGTTCAGCACAGTAATGCTCAACTATTCCATTTTTGCTCAATACAACTCATATTGAGTTTTCTTTTACATTCCAACATTTCACATGATAAATGTAGAAAAAAAGAAAATACCTAATATACCAGAGAAGATAGAGTAAAATATAACTAAATCAGAATGATTTCCCTGAATTTTCAGTATGTGAGACAATGAAAATAAAGGTTTGATATGCAACAGTTCTCCATTGCAGTTATTTTGCAACAGTGAACCCATGGTGATTAGAGTATTTTGTGTATTAAATTGCATAGTTTTGCATTAGTGTTACCTGATTCTGGACAGTGTTGTATTGTAAGACTAAATCCTACATTAATCAAAACATGTAGCTAATAGACTAACAAAGATGGCAAAGAATATTCCTAACCCTTTGTTAGTTCATAAAAATACTGAGTTGTAGCATATATGATACTAGTTTCACTATTAGTCAAGTAATGTCAATGCTAGGTACAGTTCTGACTGACTGTGTCTCAAATTCTTTCTTGCAACAAGATGAGATACAAATAAATATGTGTCAGTGATATTAAACATTTATTGCATTAAACTTGCATGTTAAAAACAATAATTTTCTCAGGGAGAAATATTTTGATAGTTTAAAAATTAGCTTATAAATAATTGGTATTTATAAATTTAGTAGTTTGCTCCCAGAAGGGAATTAAAATACACCTCTTTGTACATGCTGGTACAATAGACATGAAACATAGGTGAGAGAGTCTGCAGAGGACACCAAGATTCTGAAACTAGATCTAAAAAGAGGCAGGAAAATACGGCTCAAGTCTAATTTGGTATCTGATATCCAAGGGGGAGGCCCCTGTTGTGGAGATGTCAAATGGGAAGTCATTGAGCAGACATTTCAGAAAGAGCAGATGTGGCACTTGTTGCGGTCCAAATTGTACATAGTATATTTTGAAAGCAAGATGGGTTAAGCAGATGCAAGCTGTCTCTCTACCATCTTGGGTATCAATGCCATGGGTAGACAGAGTTATTGAATAACTCCATTCATCCAAGAGGTCTTACTGAAAGTGTAGCCAAAGAGTTCAAGTGCCTCCTTTGAGTGATTAACTCCGGCCCACCATTACAGTTTTCCATGTTCTGATAATTCTTCATTTCCTGACTCACTGGCGCTAAACAGAGTTGGAACAGCCAACCATGTCCTAGAATAGTGCTCAGTGGCAGCAAGAAATGAGTGCAGGACTAGATCAGGGCTTGAGATAGTCTGTTATTTATTGATAAATTTATTTCAAGTATAGTCCAGCCTATGATTAAAAAAAAGTACACAAATCAATCTAGAACAGAGATTAATGATCAGAATCAGTTTTATAAGGGCATATTTTAAACACAACAGTATTGTGATGTGTGATTTCTTAAAGAAATACCTTAGATATAAAGTCATATTGTTTATGAAAAATCATAATGGACTAAGGAAATCCATGATTTAAAATAAGGCAAAATACTATCTTTTTGTAAAAGATGTGGTCAAATAAATAATATTTGTGTTTTTAAGTTTACAAGTATTATATAATACTCATAGTATTCTTCTGTTTTCACTTTTGAAATTTCTATTTGAATTACTGGTTCTATTTAATTATGATTTATTCTATTAAAATTTATAAAAATCCATGATTTATGCTAGGGGGACTCACGTAGCCAGAGATACTAATAAAATATTGAACCTGAAAAGAAAGAAGGAAGGTATTGAGCTTGAGAAAGAGGGATGAGAACCTTAACAAAATATATCACTTTTGCGATTCCAAAGACATTACTTTACTCTTAACATATGGTCAAGTTACATCAGGAATTATTATCTAATTTTTTTCAGAGAGTGTGATAGTACACATGTGTAATTTGATTGCTAAATTAAAAGTTAAGAAATTCAATGAGCTGTTTTGTTTTCAATGAATTAGAGTGAAATTTGACATAGTTAATTTTGTTAAAAAAGTGAACAGTATATGTAGATTTTTTAAATAGTTTTTTATATTTGTTTGCAATGTAACTAGACACACCATACAATTAGTTTTCATATTTTAATATTTGATATTTCATAATTTTTAAAAATTAAACTGATATATTTTAATATGAATAAGAGGAACATTTAATATCACAGAAGACTGCTGTTAGAATATGCTAGCTTTTGCTAATGAATATTTCCTTTTACACGCATTTTTAAATACACTTTCTTGTCCTTGTAGTCATAACTAAGGTAGAAGTTATAGGAAAAATAACACATGGTTTATTTTATTTGATTTCCTTTCTGGAAATAAGAAAGGTAAAATTTAGAATTTTAATCTACAATTATCTCAGAGTATAGTATCTTTTGCCTTGTATGTAGTCTATTTATATGGAATATTTCACTGTTTTATCTAGAATTGACAGAGGTTTACTTTTATTATTTTTGTTTTCTCTTTTAATGATCTCTTTTGACAACTCAAATTATATGTGGATTTGATTTTGAGTTTTCAGTGGCCATTTCAGTGGCCAAATGGTCATTTGACCATTTCAGTGGTCAGTCAAGGAATTAATAACTATGGAAGACTTTTTGACAGTATTTTAGGTCTTAATATTGAGAACTGTAAAGTAGAGTGATGCACTCAAATATTACCTAAATCACTGGTGATCTGAATTGGGGGAAGGGACTTTTCTGATTATATTTCATTTGATCAATTTATTCTAGAAGTGCTAAATGCAGATTTGAACAATAATCATCTTTGTTGTTGCTGTTGTTCAGTCACTAAGTTGTGTCCGACTCTTTATGACCCCATGGACTACAGCATGCCAAATGTCAGACTCAGGTTTTCAAATATGAGTTTGCTCAGATTCATATCCTTTGAGTTGATGATGCCATCTAACCATCTCATCCTCTGTCAACCCCTTCTCATCAGGGTCTTTCCCAACACAAAGGTCTTTTCCAGTGAGTCAGCTTTTATCCTGTGGCCAAAGTATTGGGTCTTCAGCTTCATCATCAGTCCTTCCACTAAATATTCAGGGTTGATTTCCTTTAGCATTGACTGATTTGATCTTGTAGTCCCAGGGACTCTCAAGCGTCTTCTCTGGCACCACAGTTTGAAAGCATCTCTTCTTCGGCATCCAGCCTTCTTTAGGGTCCAACTCTCACATCCATACATGACTACTGGAAAAACCATAGTTTTGACTAGATGGACTTTCGTTGGCAAAGTAATGTCTCTGCTTTTTAAAACACTGTCTAGATCTGTCATAGCTTTTCTTTCAAGGAGCAAGTGTCTTTTAATTTCATGGTTGCAGTCAACATCCACAGTGATTTTAGAACCCAAGAAAATAAAATCTGTCACTTCTTCACTTTTTCCCCTTCCATTTGCCATGAAGTGATGTGACTGGATGTGACATTAAAATTAGTGTTTAATTTTAATTTTGAGTTTTAAGGCAACTTTTCCACTCTCCTCTTTTACACTCATCAAGAGGCTCTTTCGTTCCTCTTCTCTTCTGCCATTACAGTGATATCATCTGCATATCTGAAGTTTTTGATTCATCTGCGTATCTGAGGTTTTTGATATTTCTCCTGGCAATCTTGATTCCAGCTTGTGATTCCTCCAGCCTTGCATTTTACTTTCTGTACTCTATATATAAGTTAAATAAGCAGGGTGACGATATACAGCCTTGTTGTACTCTTTTCCCTGTTTTGAGTTAGTCAATTATTCCATGACCGATTCTAGCTCTCAGTTCTTGACCCCCATGCAGGTTTTTTAAATCATTTTAAAATTCCTTAGATAGCACTAAGGTCATATATAGCAAGGAGAGATAAGAAAGCCTTCTGCAGCAATCAATGCAAAGAAATGGAAGAAAACAACAGGACGGGAAAGACTAGAGATCTCTTTAAGAAAATGAGAGATACCAAGGGAACATTTCATGCAAAGATGGGCTTGATAAATGAAAGAAATAGTATGGACCTAACAGAAGCAGAAGATATTAAGAAAGTGGCAAGAATACACAGAAGAACTGTACAAAAAAATCTTCATGACCAAGATAATCACGATGGTGTGATCACTCACTTAGAGCCAGACATCATGGAATATAAAGTCAAGCGGCCCTTGAAAGGATCACTATGAACAAAGTTAGTGGAGGTGATGGAATTCCAGTTGAGCTATTTCAAATCCTGAAAGATGATGCTGTGAAAGTGCTGCATTCAATATGCCAGCAAATTTGGAAAACTCAGCAGTGGCCACAGGTCTGGAAAAGGTCAGTTTTCATTACAATACCAAAGAAAGGCAATGCCTAAGAATGCTCAAACTACCACACAATTGCACTCATCTCACATGCTAGTAAAGTAATGCTCAAAATTCTCCAAGCCAGACTTCAGCAGTATGTAAACCGTGAACTCCCTGATGTTCAACCTGGTTTTATAAAAGGCAGAGGAACCAGAGATCAAATTGCCAACATCTGCTGGATCATCAAAGAAGCAAGAGGGTTCCAGGAAAACATCTATTTCTGCTTTATTGACTATGCCAAAGCCTTTGACTGTGTGGATCACAAGAAACTGTGGAAAATTCTGAAAGAGATGGGAATACCAGACCACCTGACCTGCCTCTTGAGAAACCTATATGCAGGTCAGGAAGCAACAGTTAGAACTGGACATTGAACAACAGACTGGTTCTAAAAAGGAAAAGAAGTATGTCAAGGCTGTATATTGTCATCCTGCTTATTTAACTTATATGAAGAGTACATCATGAGAAACGCTGGACTGGAAGAAACACAAGCTGGAATCAAGCTTGCCGGGAGAAATATCAATAACCTCAGATATGCAGATGACACCACTATTATGGCAGAAAGTGAAGAGGAACTCAAAAGCCTCTTGATGAAAGTGAAAGAGGAGAGTGAAAAAGTTGGCTTAAAGCTCAACATTCAGAAAACGAAGATCATGGCATCTGGTCCCATCACTTCATGGCAAATAGATGGGGAAACAGTGGAAACAGTGTCAGACTTTATTTTTTTGGGCTCCAAAATCACTGCAGATGGTGATTGCAGCCATGAAATTAAAAGATGCTTACTCCTTGGGAGGAAAGTTATGACCAACCTAGACAGCATATTAAAAAACAGAGACATTACTTTGCCAACAAAGGTCCGTCTAGTCAAGGCTATGGTTTTTCCAGTGGTCATATATGGATGTGAGAGTTGAACTGTGAAGAAAGCTGAGCCCTGAAAAATTGCTGCTTTTGAACTGTTGGAGAAGACTCTTGAGAGTCCCTTGGACTGCAAGGAGATCCAACCAGTCCATTCTAAAGGAGATCAGTCTTGGTTATTCTTTGGAAGGACTGATGCTAAAGCTGAAACTCCCAATACTTTGGCCACCTTATGCAAAGATTTGACTCATTGAAAAAGACTCTGATGCTGGGAGGGAACAGGGGCAGAAGGAGAAGCGGACAACAGAGAATGAGATGGCTGGATGGCATCACTGACTCGATGGACATGAGTTTGTGTAATTCTGGGAGCTGGTGATGGACAGGCAGGCCTGGCATGCTGCAATTCATGGGTTACAAAGAGTCAGACATGACTGAGTGACTGAACTGACTGACTGAACTGAAGGTCATATATATATATGGCATACATCATTTACTTATATGTATATGTATATAAAATACATTGACAAATGAAATTTAATGTGTGTTCAATGACTTATTTTTAGGATTATCCTTCATTTCCCTTGTTGGTAATTTTGGAGGATATCTTCAAAATCTGAAGTATTCTCTTTTTTTGATTTAATAGATATTACAAGAAGCTAAGACCGTTAGTTGATAAGTAAGAAAATATTCTGAAGATCAATCAATACTAGAATGGATAAATAAAATGTAATATATCCTCAAAATGAATACCGGCTATCTTGGAAATGGATGAGCACACAGCAAAACAAGATGTTGAGGAAAGAAAGCAAGAAAGAAAGTGAAATTAAAAGACACTCAGTCCTGTACTGACTCTCTGACACCATGGAACCCATGGAATATACGGTCTATAGAATTCTTCAGGCCAGACTACTGCACTGGGTAAACCATTTCCTTCTCCAAAGGATGTTCCCTTCTCCAGGGTCATCTTCCCTTCTCCAGGGGATCTTCCTAACCCAGGGGTTGAACTCAGGTCTCCCACATTACAGGCCAGATTCTTTAGCAGCTGAGCCACCAGGGAAGCCCAAGAATTCTGGAGTGGATGGCCTAACCCTTCTTCAGCAGATCTGTCCGACACAGGAATTTAACAAGGGTCTACATAATATTAACATTTCTCTGACTTAAAAATGGGGATGGTCTTGATCCCTGTCTCCTGTACAATGTCACGAACTCATTCCATAGTTCATCAGGCACTCTATTGATCAGATCTAGGCCCTTAAATCTATTTCTCACTTCCACTGTATAATCATAAGGGATTTGATTTAGGTCATACCTGAATGGTCTAGCGGTTTTCTCTACTTTCTTCAACTTAAGCCTGAATTTGATAATAAGGAGTTCATGATCTGAGCCACAGTCAGCTCCTGGTCTTGTTTTTGTTGACTGTATAGAGCTTCTCCATCTTTGGCTGTGAAGAATATAATCAATCTGATTTCGGTGTTGACCATCTGGTGATGTCCATGTGTAGAGTCTTCTCTTGTGTTGTTGGAAGAGGGTGTTGGCTATGACCAGTGTAATTTTTTGGCAAAACTCTATTAGTCTTTGCCCTGCTTCATTCCGCATTCCAAGGCCAAATTTGCCTGGTACTCCAGGTGTTTCTTGACTTCCTACTTTTGCATTCCAGTCTCCTATAATGAAAAGGATATTTTTGGGGGTGTTAGTTCTAAAAGGTCTCGTAGGTCTTCATAGCACTGTTCAACTTCAGCTTCTTCAGCGTTACTGGTTGGGGCAGAGACTTGGATTACCATGATATTGAATGGTTTGCCTTGGAAACGAACAGAGATCATTCTGGTTTTTTTTGAGATTGCATCCAAGTACTGCATTTTGGACTCTTTTGTTGACCATGATGGCTACTTCATTTCTTCTAAGGGATTCCTGCCTGCAGTAGTAGATGTAATGGTCATCTGAGTTAAATTCACCCATTCCAGTCCATTTTAGTTCGCTGATTCCTAGAATGTCGACGTTCACTCTTGCCATCTCTTGTTTGACCACTTCCAATTTGCCTTGATTCATGGACCTGACATTCCAGGTTCCTATGCAGTATTGCTCTTTACAGCATCTGACCTTGCTTCTAGCACCAGTCACATCCACAACTGGGTATTGTTTTTGCTTTGGCTCCATCCCTTCATTCTTTCTGGAGTTATTTCTCCACTGATCTCCAGTAGCATATTGGGCACCTACTGACCTGGGGAGTTCCTCTTTCAGTATCCTATCATTTTGCCTTTTCATACTGTTCATTGGTTCTCAAGGCAAGAATACTGAAGTTGTTTGCCATTCCCTTCTCCAGTGGACCACATTCTGTTAGACCTCTTCACCATGACCCGCCCATCTTGGGTTGCCCCGTGGGCATGGCTTAGTTTCATTGAGTTAGACAAGGCTGTGGTCCTAGTGTGATTGGATTGACTAGTTTTCTGTGAGTATGGTTTCAGTGTGTCTGCCCTCTGATGCTCTCTTGCAACACCTACCATCTTACTTGGGTTTCTCTTACCTTGGGCATGGGGTATCTCTTCACAGCTACTCCAGCAAAGCACAGCCACTGCTCCTTACCGTGGATGAGAGGTATCTCCTCACTGCCGCCCTTCTTGACCTTCAATGTGGGATAGCTCCTCTAGGCCCTCGATCAGCCCTGGAATTTCTTTGGAAGGAATGATGCTAAAGCTGAAACTCCAGTACTTGGCCACCTCATGTGAAGAGTTGAGTCATTGGAAAAGACTCTGATGCTGGGAGGGATTGGGGGCAGGAGGAGAAGGGGACGACAGAGGATGAGATGGCTGGATGCCATCACTGACTCGATGGGCATGAGTCTGAGTGAACTCCGGGAGATGGTGATGGACAGGGAGGCCTGGCATGCTGTGATTCATGAGGTTGCAAAGAGTCAGACATGACTGAGTGACTGAACTGAGCTGAACTGACTTAAAAATATTTCCCTGATATATATTGTATTATACTATTGTCACATGAATATTCCTCAAATAGATATTACACTCTACTTTTTTCAAATAAATATTGGACTATATTTGGGCATTTAAACATCTTAAACCAAATATTTAAAACTTAAAAGATCCCTCCCTCCCTGCCCCCTGAATATAATAAATTCAGTGTATGTGTGTTGAATGGGATTTTAAAAAGCTTTACTTCCCTCTCTCTATGGGCTTCCCAGGTGCTTCAGTGGTAAAAATCTACCTGCAGTGGAGGAGATTCAGGATCAATCCCTGAATCAGGAAGATCCCCTGGAGGAGGAAATGACAGCCTGCTCCAGTATTCTTGCCTGGAAAATCCCAGGGGCAGAGGAGCCTGGCAGGCTACAACCCATGAGTCACAAAGAGCTGGACATGACTGAGCATGCGTGCACCTCCCCTTTTATTCATTGAAGATCGTGCCGCTAGTGGAACAGAAGAATGATCTGCAGTCACTAGAGTTTTTAACAATTACTAAGAATTTATTTTTATTTCATCCTCATGTCTGTTCAAAGTAATTTAACTCTCAATGTTTAAACCGCTTAGCTTTCCTTTAGTTTTCTTTTGATCATAGCAATGTGTGTTTCCAAAGATACAGCTAGATTTTGTGTTTGTTTTTTTGATGTACTGGAGCTACTCCATCAGTACAGCACACACCCAAATTGGTCATTATGTTCTACCACTGCAAGTGTAATTAGGATTTTTATTTGTCTGTGTTCTAGCTTTTTAAATTCTGAACTAATTTTAAGGACATGGCAAATGCAATGTGTAAAGTGAAGGGGGACAGAAATTTTTATTCTGAAGAATAAAATGGACATTAGATTCTGCATCTTCTATTAATGGAATATGGTAGAAGTGTAAATATACTTATTTATTTTATAATTTTGATAACTAGAGTCTAACCATATGCCAGACCATATTATTGATTAAATAATTCCTACCGGATGCCCTGCTAACTCTGATAAATTGATGCTTGTAATTCAAGTTCAGTAACAATTATAGCTAAATTTAACAAGCATTTAATTTCTATGTGCCAAGCGGAGTAAGAGATAGGTGTTTAAGATGTTAAGTAAGAGATACGGATTTAATTTATTATAATAAAAATTATATTGTGTAGGTAGTTATAATGAATCACTATTAAAAGAAAAGTAGATGGGAATAGTCTTTAAAAACATGATTTTTGAATTCACCTCTTATATCTTGATTGCCCAGCAGTTATCATCGTGACTTACCAAATAAGGTGATGATCATGCATAGAAATTTTTAGATCATGAAGCTTTAGCCATATACTGGATTCCAAAGAGTCCTCTGAGCATATCCTACATTCTGAGAGTGACTGTGGGATGAGAAATAATCATAAGATTTATGGCTAAGCTCAGAGTGACAAAGAGCTTATATGCTGTCTTCCTTGGAAAAACAGCGTGATATCAATTTTGGATTCTTTTCCTTACATTTCCCCCATTTTTATTCCTGGAACTTATTCTCCTCAAAGTGACCTCATAATGTATACTTCTGATACTTGAGCCTCATCGTGAAAGGACAGGTGAAACCTTATTTTTAATAGCCAGGACATGGAAGCAATAGATGTCCATCAGCAGATGAATGGATAAGAAAGCTGTGGTACATATACACAATGGAGTATTACTCAGCCATTGAAAAGAATACATCTGAATCAGTTCTAATGAGGTGGATGAAACTGGAGCCTATTATATAGAGTGAAGTAAGCCAGAAAGTAAAACACCAATACAGTATACTAATGCATATATATGGAATTTAAAAAGATGGTAACGATAACCCTGTATGCGAGACAGCAAAAGAGACACAGATATATAGAACAGACTTTTGGACTCTGTGGGAGAGGGCAAGGGTGGGATGATTTGGAAGAATGGCATTGAAACATGTATATTATCATATTTGAAATGAATTGCCAGTCCAGGTTCGATGCATGATACAGGATACTTGGGGCTGGTGCACTGGGATGACCCAGAGGGATGGTACGGGGAGGGAAGTAGGAGGGGGTATTAGGATGAGAAACACATGTACCACTGTGGCGGATTCATGTCAATGTATGGCAAAACCAATATAGTATTGTAAAGTAAAATAAAGTAAAAATTTTTTAAAAATTAATAAAAAAAGAAAAAATAAATAAAAATAAACTGCACAGCTGGGGGGCTGGTAGGAGGAGTATGCAAACCATAAAAGTAATGTAAACTAAAACTTAATAAACTAATTCTGATTATATATTTTTTTAAAAAAGCAGGATTTTTTTAAGGAGAGTACTGTGTGTCTTTATGTTGTCAACAAAAAAAAGGAAAATGATTTTATCACTTGCAACCATATTGTTACTTTTCTCTTTATACTCTGGATGTGTGGTCTGTTTTGATATGAGAAAATATTTTTAAAGATTAAGAATTAATTTCCTAAGAGCATCCTGACATGTGGTTCATAATAGACCTACATTTTTGAGTAAATGCGTTTGATGACTTGGCTGTCAAGTATTAAAAAGACACAGATTTTAATTCATTAATTGTTAGTATTGATATTTTATTAATAAGATAAATATTATCATGTAATCATTAGTAATCTACTCTCAAGGAAATGTTTTTATAGGATGGTATTGAGAAGTTTTCAGAATTAATCTTGTATTAGTAGAATATGAATTTCCTTTAAAATTTTAATAATACATGTAGTTAAATATTTAATAATTACAATCCTGGAAAATGGAGAAAAATACATTGTAAGTTATGCTTAACTCATTTCATTTTAAAATGCAGCAATAATCTAGGGACCAATATTTTGTTGATTCAATTTTTGCCACTACTAAATAGTAGAGTGCATAATAGAATTTCATTTTTATAATTTTATAAATCCCTTCCTGGGAGCAATATTACCTTTGCTTCAACTAATTTTCCCCTATGAAAAGACATTTCAGATCAACAAGTATATGGTAAAAGTATGAAAGTATGTTTTTGAAGGAATATGTAGAAGAAATTTAATATGACTTATTTCTATACCTGAAGACTAAAACTTAGTTTCAGTACTTTTAATTACTGTTTTTCACATTTTTTTTCTGTTTTAATTTTAAATTTAAGTTTATTTATTTTAATTGGAGGCTAATTACTTTACAATATTGTATTGGTTTTGTCATAAATAAACATGAATCTGCCACGGGTGTACATGTGTTCCCCATCCTGACCCCTCCTCCCACCTCCCTCCCCATAGCACCAGCCCCAAGCATCCTGTATCATGCCTCGAACCTGGACTGGAGATTCATTTCATATATGATATTATACATGTTTCAATGCCATTCTCCCAAATCATCCCACCCTTGCCCTCTCCCACAGAGTCCAAAAGTCTGTTCTATATATCTGTGTCTCTTTTGCTGTCTCACATACAGGGTTATCGTTATCACTTTCTAAATTCCATATATATGCATTAGTATACTGTATTGGTGTTTTTCTTTCTGGCTTACTTCACTGTATAATAGGCTCCAGTTTCATCCACCTCATTAAAACTGATTCAGATGTATTCTTTTCAATGGCTGAGTAATACTCCATTGTGTATATGTACCACCACTTTCTTATCCATTCATCTTTTGATGGACATCTAGGTTGCTTCCATGTCCTGGCTATCATAAACAGTGCTGAGATGAACATTGGGGTACATGTGTCTCTTCCTATTCTGGTTTCCTCGGTGTGTATGCCCAGCAGTGGGATTGCTGAGTCATAAGACAGCTCTATTTCCAGTTTTTTAAGGAATCTCCGCACTGTTCTCCATAGTGGCTGTACTAGTTTGCATTCCCACCAACAGTGTAAGAGGGTTCCCTTTTCTCCACACCCTCTCCAGCATTTATTTGTTGTAGACTTTTGGATCGCAGCCATTCTGACTGGTGTGAAATGGCACCTCATTGTGGTTTTGATTTGCATTTCTCTGATAATGCGGGATGTTGAGCATGTTTTCATGTGTTTGTTAGCCATCTGTATGTCTTCCTTGGAAAAATGTCTAGTTCTTTGGCCCATTTTTTGATTGGGTCGTTTATTTTTCTGGAATTGAGCTGCAGAGTTGCTTGTATATTTTTGAGATTAGTTGTTTGTCAGTTGCTTCATTTGCTATTATTTTCTCCCATTCTGAAGGCTGTCTTTTCACCTTGCTTATAGTTTCCTTTGTTGTGCAGAAGCTTTTAATTTTAATTAGATCCCATTTGTTTAGTTTTGCTTTTATTTCCAGAATTCTGGGAGGTGGATCATAGAGGATCCTGCTGTGATTTATGTCGGAGTGTTTTGCCTATGTTCTCCTCTAGAAGTTTTATAGTTTCTGGTCTTACATTTAGATCTTTAATCCATTTTGAGTTTATTTTTGTGTGCGGTGTTAGAAAGTGATCTAGTTTCATTCTTTTACAAGTGGTTGACCGGTTTCCCCAGCACCACTTGTTGAAGAGATTGCTTTTACTCCATTATATATTCTTGCCCCTTTGTTGAAGATAAGGTGTCCATAGGTGTGTGGATTTATCTCTGGGCTTTCTATTTTGTTCCGTTGATCTATATGTCTGTCTTTGTGCCAGGACCATACTGTCTTGATGACTGTGGCTTTGTAGGAGAGCCTGAAGTCAGGAAGGTTGATTCCTCCCGTTCCATTCTTCTTTCTCAAGATTGCTTTGGCTATTCAAGGTTTTTTGTATTTCCATGCCAATTGTGAAATTATTTGTTCTAGCTCTGTGAAAAATTCTGTTGATGGCTTGATAGGGATTGCATTGAATCTATAGATTGCTTTGGGTAAGTATAATACCCAAAGCAATCTATAGACTCAATGTTTTTCACATTTTAGAAACTTCATTCTTCTGAATAGTCAAACTTCTTGCTATAGATTTAAAGATTGGATCATTGTGTCTAATTCTGAAACAAATATTTGCGTTATGAACAAGAGCTCATGTTGCAGAAACTGTTGTAATTCAGATTGTCATTAACATCAAGTAGATTTCTTACTGCATTAACAACCTCTAGTTAATCATACAATTGGTTTTTGTTGCAGAAAATGCAACATTTCCATATGAGTTAGCAAATTCAAATATACTATTTCTCGCTTTTTTTGAAGTTACCTCAAATTCAAGTAATTAATGTTAGAACTATATATTCTAAATAGATATGATGATAAGATATTTTATGTTTAACTTTCCATCTTCTTAACTTATCATTCTTTCACCACTGTTCATTTCATACTGTCCAATTTCCATAGAATTTACCCCTCTTGTCTTGTCAGTCCTTTGAAATCAAGTTGTTTTTTATTCAGGAATTATTTTTATGCTCAGGATCATCTTGCAATTATTCTACATCATTGCAAATGATCTTACTGTTACCTTTTCAATGGCGAAAGAATTAGGTTTCCTCTTGTTAAAAGGTGTTCTAACAGTAATGGTGCTAAGGTCAGATGGAAACATTCTAATTGCATTTTAACCAGAAAAATTAATTCAGTAAATACTCAGGATATTTTATTAAATTAACACTATAGTTGATTTAAAAAGGCACTATTAACTGAATACCTCAAAAATCAAATTATAAATTTTACTTAAATTTAAAATAAATATAAAATAATTATAAATATGATTTATATTTGTATAAGATTTGCAGAATATATGGATTTGATCCCTGGGTCAAGAGGATCCCTTAGAAGAGGAAATGGCAACCCACTCCAGTATTCTTGCCTGGAAAATCCGGTAGACAGAGGAGCCCAACAGGCTACAGTCTGTGGAGTTCCAAAGAGTTAGACACAGCTGAGCACATGTGCTCATAAATAGTAGAGCATTTAGATGACTTAGAATTTCACATGTTTTCTAGTTTCCTCTTCCTACAAAATTAATGACTTTATGTGCTTGACACAAAGACTTAGCTCATGAGGCAAATGCACATTTTAAATCACTACCTTCCATGATGTAAATATTTTATTCCTAACAATAAAAATATCTTCAGCTGACATTTCTGAAAAGTAGATGTTATTTGTTGATACTTGGCATTCAGTTGCCATACCTGTATGTTGACCATAAAACTCAGTTTAGAAATTTAGCTTTGAGGTCTTTGAGGCTACTAGAGTCATAACTCTGATGTAGTAAATCATTGAACTGTCTTTTATTAATTTATCTTAATTGTGGTTCAGTTCATTTCAGTTCAGTCGCTCAGTCATGTCCAACTCTCTGCAACCCCATGGAATGCAGCATGCCAGGCCACCCTGTCCGTCACCAACTCCCAGAGTTTACTCAAACTCATGTCCATTGAGTTGGTGATACCATCCAACCATCTCATCCTCTCATCCCCTTATCCTGCCTTCAGTCTTTCCCAGCATCAGGGTCATTTCAAATGAGTCAGTTCTTCACATCAGGTGGCCAAAGTATTGGAGTATCAGTGTAAGCATCAATATTTCCAATGAATATTCAGGACTACTTTCCTTTAGGATGGACTGGTTGGATCTCCTTGCAGTCCAAGGGACTCTCAAGAGTCTTCTCCAGCACCACAGTTCAAAAGCATCAATTCTTTGGTGCTCAGCTTTCTTCACAGTTCAACTCTCACATCCATACATGACCACTGGAAAAACCATAGTCTTGACTAGATAGACCTTTGTTGGCAAAGTAATGTCTCTGTTTTTTAATATGCTGTCTAGGTTGGTCATAACTTTCCTCCCAAGGAGTAAGCATCTTTTAATTTCATGGCTGCAATCACCATCTGCAGTGATTTTGGAGCCCAAACAAATAAAGTCAGCCACTGTTTCCACTGTTTCCCCATCTATTTCCCATGAAGTAATGGGGCCAGATGCCATGATCTTCGTTTTCTGAATGTTGAGCTTTAAGCCAACTTTTTCACTCTCCTCTTTCACTTTCATCAAGAGGCTCTTTAGTTCTTCTTCACTTTCTGCCATAATAGTGGTGTCATCTGCATATCTGAGGTTGTTGATGTTTCTCCCGGCAATCTTGATTCCAGCTTGTGCTTTTTCCAGCCCAGCGTTTCTCATGATGTACTCTGCATAGAAGTTAAATAAGCAGGGTGACAATATACAGCCTTGACTTATATTTCTTTTCCTATTTGGAACCTATTTGGAATATACAGCTTAGTGTTCCTGTATTCCCACTGTTGCACAGCAATTCTCTAGAACTTTTTCATCTTTTAAAGTTGAAACTTTTTACCCAGTAAACAATGAACCACCATTTTTAAAACTTAAGCCTTTCTAGGACTTTCCTGGTGGCTCAGATGGTAAGGGTAAGGAGTCTGCCTGCAATGTGGGAGACCTGGGTTTGATCCCTGAGTTGGGAAGATCCCCTGGAGAAGGAAGTGGCAACCCATTCCAGTATTCTTGCCTGGAAAATCCCACGTGTTGGGAGCCAGCGTGAGGAACTCAGCCCATGGCAAAGGTCATTAGGAAGGAAGCTTGGCATATGCAAAAGGGCCGATGGGTCAAGCCCTCAGGAAACCCCCCTGTTCCCGGAGGCATCTACCCCCCCAAAACCAGAGTTACTTTACGGGGAGGGGAGGAGCTCTTCCCCCATAACCATTTCTCGGTCAGGAAAAGAGATGTTAACTTGGCCAGGCTCCAGTTTAAAATAAAAAAATTTCTGGGCGTGATAAGAGTGTTTCAACTTACGAACTCTGGAGGTTCTCTCCAGAGAACCTGGAGCCTGCCTGATCAGGCTCATCCGGCCGCATGTGATTGTTTACAGCCTCCCAACTGCGAGAGGCACGGGATGTTTTAAAACTTTCTAAATACAGACTCTTTTGAGAAGTTAGAAGATCATTAGTATAGTATTAGTAGGTTGATTAGGAATTACATTGGTGAAGGGTTTTTTCATTTATCCTGCCAATAATTACTGCTGATTCCCTGCCCTGGGTGTGACAAGGATGTCTCAGGTCAAACCTCTCTGCTGACAGACTAGCTTGTGTGACAGCCTCTCAGCCATAAACAGCACAGAGAGTTTGGAGTATTAGCATAAGGCTTTTTTCATTGATGAGTCAATGATTGCCATCAGGCCTCCATATCCTTAGGCACCTGGGAATATATTAATCAATGTATTTGGAATATAGAAAAGGAAACAGTAGTTTTTTGATGTTAGCAATACTAGACTTTTTGAGTTCATGAATCTTCTCTTTTGTAACAGATCACTGTACTTTGTTATAAATCACTATAAATCACTATGCTATGTAACTTTATCACTATCTTAAGACAAAATAGATCTTAAGGGGAACATTGGTGAAGGGTTTACATTTGTTGAGCCAATAGTTGCTGCTAAATCTCCATATTCCTGCCCTTATAATGAATATAACTAGCATATAGGAGAAATAAGTATTAACCTTTAAGATTAATCATGTTAAACCTTAGGTTAAGTAAATTCCTTTCTTGATTGTAACTCACTACACCCTCACCCTATAGGAATGCAACTTTATTTGGAGGGTGGCGCCTGATTTAAGAAAAAATCACCCCTGGAAAAATAAGTTTTCTGGTTAACTGATCAGTATCAGAAAGGGCCATAAAATGTCAGCAGACCTCATGGCTAAAAGATGATGAAACTCATAAGACCTTTGTATAATTTTATATGAAGCACCTGATTGTGACAAGGGTCAGGTCTGCTGACCCCCATGTGACTCTGTATTCATCCCTATGTGTAACAAATAGGTATATAAACAAACCTGAAAAATAAAGAAATCGGATCAGTTTCTGGAAAGACTGATTCCCCCGTGTCATTTCTTTCTCGCTCTCTGCTTTCCTGGCTGAATTCCCATCTGAAATGTGGGTACTCACCAAGCCTGCTAATTCTGCCTGGGTTTCTGAGATTGGACTGGGGAGGCCTCAGTGCCTCCTCTCCTTTGGGAGAATGGAAAGACGCCTGTGGCCTACGTAGATGGTGATTGGGATTCCATGTAAACCAGTTATTCAGCCTCTTTTCTCCACTAATTCTCCTACTACACTATCTGTTTCTAATCTCCCTCTATATCTGTAATTAAATAAGTTTTTTCCAGGACGCCGACTCGTCCCCACCTTCGAATCACCCTGGATCCACCGGGGCTGGACCCCGGCACCCACGGATGAAGGACCTGGTCCCCTACCATCCATGAGGTTGCAAAGAGTCAGACACGACTGAGCAAATGCATGTTCACTTTCATGCCTTTTTAAATGTGGAAAAGCTCTCCTTCATCATTTCCTGTTTATTCCATGAAAGTGGAATTTAAATTGACTTTGAGTAAACATAAACACTCACTTTACTGGACATGTATTAAGGCTGTGTTCATAATAATAGCAACCTTTAATTCATCCAGCTATTTTCAGTTTTCAGGGCACCTTGGTAGACGTTACTTCACTGCTTTTTCCGTGCAGTCCCTTTAATGTAGATGGAGTACTAGTAGTGTCACATTGGAGATGTGGTAGAAGACATTCAAGTTGTCAGGTCCCCACTCAGAATCTCTGAGACAGGAAAGTTATTATCATTGGAAATATAACAGAGTGAAGTAAGCCAGAAAGAAAAACACCAATACAGTATACTAACACATATATATGGAATTTAGGAAGATGGCAATGACGACCCTGTATGCAAGACAGGAAAAAAGACAGATGTGTATAATGGACTTTTGGACTCAGAGGGAGAGGGAGAGGGTGGGATGATTTGGGAGAATGGGAATTCTAACATGTATACTATCATGTAAGAATTGAATCGCCAGTCCATGTCTGACGCAGGGTGCAGCATGCTTGGGGCTGGTGCATGGGGATGACCCAGAGAGATGTTGTGGGGAGGGAGGTGGGAGGGGGGTTCATGTTTGGGAACGCATGTAAGAATTAAAGATTTTAAAATTTAAAAAATAAAAAAAAATACAAATAAAAATAAAAAAAATAAATTAGATAATATTTAAAAAAAAAGGAAATATAATGTGTTCAGTTATTATTAAGTACCTTAAGTTCTGGAGAAGGCAATGGCACCCCACTCTAGTACTCTTGCCTGGAAAATCCCATGGATGGAGGAGCCTGGTTGGCTGCAGTCCATGGGGTAGCTAAGAGTTGGACACGACTGAGCGACTTCACATTCACTTTTCACTTTTCACTTTCCTGCATTGGAGAAGGAAATGGAAACCCACTCCAGTGTTCTTGCCTGGAGAATCCCAGGGACGGGGGAGCCTGGTGGGCTGCCGTCTCTGGGGTCGCACAGAGTCGGATACGACTGAAGTGACTTAACAGTAGCCTTAAGTTAGCTATTTAAATTGGGAAGCACAGGTGTATTTCTCTTTACTGTGACAGATTAAAACAGTTTAAAATTCATAAAATTCTTATTGAGAGAAAGCAAAAACAACAAAATAGTAAGACTAGCCACCCCCAGTTCACCATCCGCCACCCAGACCAAGCAGCCAGTACCCAACCCAGTTAAGGACTGTGTCGAGTGGGCATTAAAGAAGGATGAGGAAACTGAAAAGCAGAAATCAAATAGTGTCTTCCCAAACTCACATTATCACTGAGGGGAACGACTGGGACTGATATCAGGTCATTTCCCTCATCCCTCAGTGCTCTTTTCATCTTGCCATGTTGGAAAGGCTTTACCTATCACCCCCAATCGACAGATCTTAGAGCAGCACAAAACTACCTTCAGAAGACTGAATTATTGTTTCTAATTTCCTTTAATTCATTTCATGGAAAAAGAATTCCAAAGCCAAATAGTTAAAATGCTAATTTTTATTTGGCTTTGTTCTTATATTTGATTTTAGAGACACACTTGAAGAGCACATACATTTTTTAGGGCAGGTCTATGTCCTATTCATCATTGTATCCCTTGGGTTTTCTCAGTATCTGTCTTATGGTGGATGAGAACGTGAATAAATAGTTGGTTCCTATGTAGAATGTATGAAAAGCTATCTGATTTCTATTTCAACTGCACCAGTTCCATATCCAGTGAACACCACCACCAAAGCAATATTTAAGAAGGGTGTTTCAAGATGTAAATTCAAGCTAGAAGTCTTAAAATAAGAAATATGTAGTCTTCTTTTTATTTCTTCACAAATTCTCCAAGTATTTATAAAATTTACTATGCGGTACACCTCAGATGATGACCTCCAGATGCTGTTTAAAGTTGGTCAGTTGTGCCAGATAAAATTATCGAATTTATAATGTAAAACAGCCACCATCAAATATGTATAATAGAGACCTAGAATTTACATAAATTCTACTAAGCATTTACTTTATATGAAAGAGTAATACATTCCACAGCACATACATAATTAAATGTAAACGAATGCTGAAAAGCTCATGATCATAAAAAATACATATCCTGACTTTTATTTGGCAACCTTTCCCTTCCAATATCTGTCTTAATATTCAAATAGATTAGAAATTTTATCTACAGTCCCAACTCTTTCTGTGAAATATGTATAACAGTAGGTACAGATAATTTATTTTCTTTCAGCTGTACATAGAGATGGATAATTACATATTTCTGAAAATTTAGTGGAGTCATTAGATCTCTTCCAACCTTTAGCTGCACCTTTATAGACTTTAATATTGTCAGCCAGAACAGCTTAGTTATTTAAATACTACTATTCAAAGGTGCCCGTCTGATTTTTCTAGCATCTTTTTATGTTTTTGTAACATTGACACAGTATGCATGACTTTCTTGTTGGACTCAAATACTTTAGTGACAACATCTTCAAAAAGAGTAGTTTTTACTATTTGGTTAAATGAAAATAAATTGATGATTATAATCCTCTGTACTTTCTATTCCATTTTTCTATAAACCTAAATTGCTCTAAGAAATAAAATCAATTAATCTAAAAACTAAAATGACTTAAGAAAGGTTTTGGAAAAGTATCAGTTAAACTGAAAGTTAAGAGAAAGAAGAACAGTTTAATGACCATAGGGTTCATTGTTTTATGGGGCATGCTGCCTTTCTTCTTCCGTAAGTATATGAAAAGGAAATAGGCTTGAACGGCTGTAGAGTTAGTTTTATAAAAGAAACATTCTGATATTAGAATTCGTTAGTAATACTGAAGTAGATTTCTGAATGAAACTTTCAGAATTTTGTATCTTAGAGATCTTAAAGAAAGATGTAAATAATTAATTGTCTGATAAAACCTTCTTTCTCTTAACTAGAGAGCCAACAGTAGGAAAGCTGGTCCAACTTCCTGTGGCCAGGATCTTAGCAGAACTACTCAGCCCATGAGAAAAGGAGGACTTTATGAATTTAAGGTCACAGGTCTAGTCCTTGTTTCAACCTGTTAGCTTCCATTTCTTCCGAGGTTATAGATTCTACTCCTAACCTTGGGAAATTGTGTTGTAACTTTCATCCATTGACAAGACAAGCTTCTTGGAGTGGGCAGATACCCACTCATCCATACAAGTCTCTAGATTCTCAATACAGACTAGATTTGTACCAAAGGAAGATACATGCAAAAACAAGGGTGAATCATTACAATTTTTGCTTCCTCAAGACGTAGAAAGGCTGAGATTCACCTATCAAATTCTGAATCTCTAATATCAAGGAAAGAGAAGGAACCTTAAAGGATTGTTCTGTTTTTTCCTTCACAGAGTTATACTGAATGACTTTGAATTGTGTTTCTTTTCCAATTTCTTTATTCTTGATGAGTAAGAATCCTCTCAATTGTATTTACTGAATCTTCCAAAATATTTTATTTTGAAAAAATGATCAATAAAAAGATGAATGTCTTTATTTTTATAATTTGTAATGATTTATTGAAATATAGTTGATTTACAGTGCTGTTTCAGGTATACAGTAAAATGATTAAATAAAATATATATGTGTGTGTGTATTCTTTTTTTTACATTCTCTTCCATTATAAGTTATTACAAGATAGTGAATATAGTTCCCATGCCATGCAGTGGATCCTTATTCATTATCTGTTTTATTCATAGTAGTGTATATATTGTAATGGACTTTCATGGTGTGTATATTTTAATGGACTTCCATGGTGGCTCAAATCCTAAACTCATAATTTATCCCTCTCTGTCACTCCCTTTGGTAACCAGAAGTTTGATTTCTGTGTCTGTGAATCTGTTCTGTTTTGTAAATGATTTCATTTGTATGTTTTTTTTTTTAGATTCCGCATATAAGCAATATCATAGCATGTCTTCCTCTGTCAAGCTTACTTTACTTAGTATGATAATCTCTAGATCCATCTAGGTTGCTGCAAATGGCATTAGTTCATTCTTTTTTATGGCTGAGTAATATTCCATTACTGACTCAATGGACATGAGTTTGACTAAACTCTGGGAGTTGGTGATGGACAGGGAGGCCTGCACTCCATGGGGTTGCAAAGAGTTGGACACGGCTGAGCAACTGAACTGAACTGAACTCAGTTGAACTGAACTGAATTCATACTGGAGTATGAATGGATACTCCACTGTATGTATGTACCACATCTTCTTTATCCATTGACCTGTCAGTGGACACTTAGGTTGCTTCCATGTCTTGGCTATTGGAGACCCTCTAAGATCTGCAGATAGGTTTGGCTCAGGCTCCAATGGAGTCACTACTTGTGCACTGAGACCCACTGTGTGTTGGACCTTGTGTGCTCACCTCTAGAGCGGAGTCTCTCTTTCCCCCAGTCCTGTAGAACTCCTACAATCAAGACCTGCTGGTCCTAAAGCCATATGCTCTCAGGGATCTTCCTCCTGATGCCAGGCCCCCAGGCTGACATGAGGCTCAGCAGTCTCACTCCCATGGGAAAACTTGTGTAATATAATTATTCTCCAGTTTGTGGGGTCACCCACCTAGAAGATATAGAGTTTGATTATATTATGAGTGTCCCTCCTCCTATGTCATTGTGATTTCCACTTTGTCTTTGGATGTAAAATATACTTTTTCATAGTTTCTAGCCTTTTTTATTGTTAGTTGTCAGCAGTTAGTTGTGATTTTGGTATTCTCATGGGAGGAGGTGAGCTCAAACTCTTCTACTCTGCTATTTTGTCTTCTCTCCCCAGTATATATATTTTTTTGAATAATAGACTCTCCTTAGTTGCTGGCTATAGGAAAATAATAGCAGCATATGAACTGGTTAATATGGTTAATATTATAGATAATATAGTAAGTTCCCACTGGGTAAAATAGGCAACATCCATATTTCACAAAGTCATTATAATTCAAATATATAAATCTCTTTTAATAAAAAAGTATAATCATGTGATAACTTAAATCAGCATATACTTGGCATCTTCTACTCAAATGCTAAATGTGCCTAATATAATCTTTTTTTTTTTTTTTTACTTTATTTTACTTTACAATACTGTATTGGTTTTGCCATACATTGACATGAATCCACCATGGGTGTATACAAGCTCCCAATCCTGAATCCCCCTTCCACCTTATGAGCAATCATTTGGATGGATGTAGTCCTACACTTATTGTTTCATCAACAATTGTTTTATTGTTGAAATTAAAGTTTACCTCAGGAATGACTTGCTGATTAAGAAAACTGAATTCTCTTAAGCTTGGGACTGGGAAATCAATAATTGGAAAGATAAATGTTTTGGGTCATAATAAAAGCAAGTATAATAAAATTCTAAGGTTGTAAGGCATCTTACAAATTTATAGAAGTGATAACTAAGTGTTCAAAGACTGAAGAGATTGAAGAGAGCCTGAAAACCTGGTTCAGTGTCTTGAAATACTTGTCTTTTTATAGTAATAAATTAGTTTTCATTTGCAGAAATAGAACCAGAAGGCCATTATTCCAAGTGTTATCAATAATCAAGGAAGAAAATTATGATATTAAGTGCTCATCATCTTTTTCAGTAGCCCCTTGAGATGGACTAAAGGTATAAACAAAAAGAACTTGATTATAACATACAAGTTTGCCCGTATTTATTTGCGAAATAGTCTCAAAGTATAGTTTATTATTGGTTAAAATTTTCTCTCTGGAGTAAGAGTTCCTAAAATAAATCTACAGAACCTGGCCTGTATGGTACTGTATGGTTTTATGGAACCATATTTTTGGGGCTCCAAAATCACTGCAGATGGTGATTGCAGCCATGAAATTAAAAGACGCTTACTCCTTGGAAGAAAAGTTACGACCAACCTAGATAACACTGAAAAGCAGAGACATTACTTTGCCAACAAAGGTTCACCAATCAAGGCTATGGTGTTTCCAGTGGTCAGGTATGGATGTGAGAGTTGGACTGTGAAGAAAGCTGAGCACCAAAGAATTGATGCTTTTGAACTGTGGTGTTGGAGAAGACTCTTGAGGGTCCCATGGACTGCAAGGAGATCCAACCGGTCCATTCTAAAGAAGATCAGTCCTGAGTGTTCTTTGGAAGAACTGATGCTAAAGCTGAAACTCCAGTACTTTGGCCACCTCATGCGAGGTGTTGATTCATTGGAAAAGACTCTGATGCTGGGAAGGATTAGAGTCAGGAGGAAAAGGGGACGACAGAGGATGAGATGGCTGGATGGCATCACCGACTCCATGGACATGAGTTTGACTGAACTCCGGGAGTTGGTAATGGACCAGGAGGCCTGGTGTGCTGCAATTCATGGGGTCACAAAGAGTTGGACACGACTGAGTGACTGAACTGAACTGAACTGAACCGATGTTAATTATGTTATTGTGGATCACAAATTAATCTCCTATACTGATGATTATAATCATCTTATGATATCCTTGATATATATAGAATCATATAAAAGGCTATAATATATTATAAACAATGGGTTTTTTCAGACTATCACAACTGTGTAATGTAAGAATAAACATTTGTACATACACTTCCTATTTTCAAGTTCATACTTAAATATCAATACTCACCATCAAGAGATGGCAGTGACGACCCTGTATGCAAGACAGCAAAAAAGACACAGATGTGTATAACGGACTTTTGAACTCAAAGGGAGAGGGAGAGGGTGGGATGATTTGGGAGAATGGCATTGTAACATGTATACTATCATGTAAGAATCGAATCGCCAGTCTATGTCCGATGCAGGATACAGCATGCTTGGGGCTGGTGCACGGTGATGACCCAGAGAGATGTTATGGGGAGGGATGTGGGAGGGGGGTTCATGTTTGGGAACGCATGTACACCCGTGGTGGATTCATGTCAATGTATGGCAAAACCAATACAGTATTGTAAAATAAAATAAAGTTAAAATAATAAATAAATAAATACGAGTTTGCCAGTTATATATAATTAATATTTATAGGCAAATAATTTTCTGAAATTTTCAATGAAAAGCCATTTTAAATTATCTTTAATAAATATCCAGCAGTGTGGAGTTTTCATTGTCATCAGTGACACAGTGTCTTCCTTTTCCCATTGCCCTTCTCTGCAGATTGTCTCATCAGACTCATGATCTCAGTGCAGAGATCCAGCATTTTCACTGCCTCTAGGCAACCTGTGAACAGGAATAAAGAAGTTCTCAAATATTCACAGTCACCTTAAGGCACAGGTCACTCAGCTTTTGCCCCAAAGTCACTTATCAAACAGAAAGACATGAAATTATAATGTGATCAGCAGTAATATCTCTGAAGTTTCAGTTTAGAACTTTGGCAGTCATTTCTAAATTGTTTGATAATATAATTTTAATCATAATGCTTTGTATATCACACAAACTTCTTACTATAATGGCTTTCTTGTGAATCCACTCAATTAGGCACACATGTATTAGAAATAAAGAAAAGCCTTCAAATTATTTTTTAAAAATCAAAATAAATATTTTAATTGAATACATTTAAAAAATTACTTTTTTATATATAACACCATGGATCAGAATCTGTATGAAGATTGGAGGCATGTTCTATATTAAGCAGCTCCCAGTGCAATTATAAATAGATTTAATTGGCATTGAGATTTAAAGCTTACTTACTAGTGTGTAACTAATTAATAGAATTTTCGGCTCACTCAGCATGTGACTTCTTCAATGATAAGCTGAAGTTCTGAAAATAAACAGACTTAAAATGACTTTCCATATGATTTTTAAATTACTCTCTGTGTTTTCAGAGAAATTAAGACACTAAGTATAATACCTAAGATTCTGATATGAAACGAAGTAAGATTGTAATTTGATAAAAATGATCAGAGATTAAAATATTGGTAAGAAGGAACAATTGTTATAAGAGAACTCATGTTACTAAAACACTTTAAAAGAATGTAATTAAAAATTAACTTTTAGAAAACTATTCAAATAATTACATGAAATTCTATTGCTATTTCAAAAAACTTGTTATGACTGTCAGTGTTCTGATTTTCAATAAATAATAATCTTGAAATTCTATTTTTTATTGTAATGATCTTCACTGTTGACTGCCAGAGCATATTTTATCATTATACTTTAATCTTTTTTTGTATTCAACATATATTTTTACCTTGGGCTCTAAACAAGAGTTATGTTTAGAAATTCCAGTAGTCTTATTTCTGCCTCTTCTGCCAAAAGATGACTCCTTATTCCAGATCCCTTTTTCTAACTCTAAATTTTCTTAACTATTTTCGAAAACCTTAAACTATGCCTAGACATTTTTTCATTTTCCTGGCATCATTGGTTACTTTTCTATGTTCTAGTGTCCTTGAACTACTACTGTCTGAATCTACATTCTAACTATAAATTATGCATATTCCTCAAACACCACCTATAAACTTCTGTTTCTGTATGCTATTCCATAATTGCCAAGTTACTGCACAGGAATATTATTTTGACTCTACAGAAACATTCTGAAATCACAGATTTAGACTTTATATAGATTTTTGTGCATTTTTGAAGTGTCTGTTCTGTCCTCAGCTCATTTGTCCTCTCTCTGTCTTACAGTTCCCCAATTACCATGTATTTCTCCACCAACATTTCTTCCCTGAGTCCCCAAAGACAACTCAGTTATCTTCAGCTGTAATGCCTTGGACACCACATTTTTCAGGGTCTAACTTAATGATGTATTTTCATATTTTTTTCAAGTTAGATGTTTAAAAAGAAGAATTTAAAAAATAGAAGCCATTGCACATATTTGCTCTATATAGTCAAAATAATTAATGATATATTGGCTGAAAGCTTTATATAGAAACCTGGGCTTTCAGAGAAGCGCTTTTTTTTCCATAAAGAAAAACATTCTGGCTTTCAAAACAAACAACCTATTCCTCATACATGAGGAATATCTTTTTATTTTATAGGTTACACTGAACACAAGTTCTAGTGTGTACCTAAGACAACATCTGGCCATCTACTGCTAGGATCTAAAGGTATTTCAGGTTAACTGAAGCAAACATTTTTCAATTGTTTAAATTAGGGATTCATGTCAATATTATATCATATTTGACATTTGCACTTTTTTATTGAGTTAGAGCCCTAAATAGAGGATGTTTCTTTAGTTTACCTAATATGTATTCAAATATATCCTGTCACAGTTCAAAGAGTCTGAAACAAGTTTTGAATGAATAAGTAATTGAGTACATGAATTTGCAATTTAGAAATCATATGTCTGTGCTTGCTTCAGCAGCACATATACTAGAAATCATATGTTTGGTCAAGAGATTCCATGTACAGACAGATTTCCAGTATATATGTCCCCATTGTATGTGTATTTTGTTTTTTTCCATGCTCAGTAATTATGTATGCCTTTGAAGGGGGCTTCCCAGGTGTGCTGGTGGTAAAGAACTCACCCTCCAATGCAGGAGACTTAAGAGACATTGGTTCAATCCCTGGGTCAGGAAGAGCCCCTGGAGGAGGGCATGGCAACCCATTCTAGTACTCTTGCCTGGACAATCCCATGGACAGAGGAGCCTGGAGGACTATAGTCTATATGGTGGCAAGGAGTTGAACACAACTGAAGCGACTTAGCATGCACACACATGTCTTAGAAATTCCCAAGAAACTCACATCAACCATGGAGTACCTAGGTTCTCAATTTCCTTTTAGTACCCTCAAGGATGCACTCTGCTGACAAGGTAAAAAGTGAGAATGGCAGCCAGGAGACGTATGTTCCATTTCTAGCTCTGCCACTAACAGAGGTACTTGGGATAAATCCAAACTGCAGAGTACATCATGAGAAACGCTGGACTGGAAGAAACACAAGCTGGAATCAAGATTGCCAGGAGCAATATCAATAACCTCAGATATGCAGATGACACCACCCTTATGGCAGAAAATGAAGAGGAGCTAAAAAGCCTCTAGATGAAAGTGAAAGAAGAGAGTGAAAAAGTTGGCTTAAAGCTCAACATTCAGAAAACGAAGATCATAAATAAAATTAAAAAAAAAAAAAAAGAAAACGAAGATCATGGCATCTGGTCCCATCACTCCATGGCAGATAGATGGAGAAACAGTGGAAACAAGTGTCAGACTTTATTTTGGGGGGCTCCAACATCACTGCAGATGGTGATTGCAGCCATGAAATTAAAAGACGCTTACTCCTTGGAAGAAAAATTATGACCAACCTAGATAGCATATTCAAAAGCAGAGATATTACTTTGCAGACTAAGGTCCGTCTAGTCAAGGCTATGGTTTTTCCAGTGGTCATGTATGGATGTGAGAGTTGGACTATAAAGAATGCTGAGCACCAAAGAATTGATGCTTTTGAACTGTGGTGTTGGAGAAGACTCTTGAGGGTCCCTTGGACTGCAAGGAGATCCAACCAGTCCATTCTGAAGGAGATCAACCCTGGGATTTCTTTGGAAGGAATGATGCTAAAGCTGAAACTCCAGTACTTTGGCCACCTCATGTGAAGAGTTGACTCATTGGAAAAGACTCTGATTCTGGGAGGGATTGGGGGCAGGAGGAGAAGGGGACGACCGAGGATGAGATGGCTGGATTGCATCACTGACTCGATGGACGTTTGTCTAGGTGAACTCCGTGAGTTGGTGATGGACAGGGAGGCCTGGAGTGCTGCGATTCATGGGGTCGCAAAGAATCGGATACGACTGAGCGACTGAACTGAACTGAACTGAACTGATTGGGCCCCACAGTTTGCAAACTCATACATTAAAAGGACAGGATGCTGTTAAGCTCTTAGTAACTGTGGCATGTTGTACTTTTCCTAAACGGTCACAATAGTATCTCCCATCCAATCTGCTCTTCTATAATGTGACCTTGAAGTCCCTCTTCCTCAAGAAATGAGGTCTAGGATTCCTCCCCTTGTATCTAAGAGGGCCTGAGGCTTGCATGCGTGCGTGCTAAGTCACTTCAGTCGTGTCTGACTCTTTGCGACCCCATGGACTGTAGCCCACCAGCTCCTCTGTCCATAGGATTCTCCAGGCAAGAATACTGGAGTGGGTTGCCATGCCCTTCTCCAGGGGCTTGAGGCTTACTTGTTAACTAATAGAACGGTAGAAGTAACATTGGGTTACTTCTGAGGCTTGTTCAGAAAAGATGATGTAATTCAGAATTGACTTCCTGAAACACTTGCCCTGGAACCCTAAGCTATCCTATCAGTCTGTGCCTGCCCTGAATCCATCATGCTTCAAAAATGACCAAATTCAATTAAACAAAAAGAATACCAGGTTCCCATATTCAGCCACTAACTCAATATTTGTACTTGAAAATCTACTAAGTGTCTCAATCACATCTAGAACAGAATGGCTAATCTTCTCCCTAAGTTGGCATGCCTACAGTCTTCTCCAGCTGAGAAGACCACCACTCCATCTTTCCTGGTGCTAAGGCCAAAAAGTTTGCAGTCAGTCCTTCTTAGTCTATCACCTCACTACTAATCAAGAGGAAATTCTATTGTCTCTATCTTCAGTCTTCAAGACTGAAGGATGCACTAATCTTCTCCTGCAAGAACTCCAAAATTGCAACTTGCTAAAGAACAATCATCGACAGGATACTGTTGAATCCCACCAAGAAAAATACCCCACATCCAAGGGAAAAGGAAAAGCTCCAACAAGACAGTAGGAGGGCAGAATCAGATTTAGAATCAAACCCCATACCTGCCAGAGACGCTCGGGGGCTCAAATAAACCTCGTGTGCATCAGGACCCAGAGACCCCTCAGAGACTGAGCCAGACATGCCTTTGAGTGTTTGAGTGTCTTCTGAGGAGGTACAGGTCAGCAGTGGCCTGCCACAGGGACAGGGGCTCTGGCTGCAGCAGACCTTGGTCATGCAGCGTGTGAGGTTAAGCCTTCTTGGAGGAGGGCGCCATTAGCCCCACCACAGAGCTGCCAAGCAGACAACCCACAAACTGCAGAACAATTATACCAAAAAATTCTAGCAATGTCAAGAAAGTTCTAGGACCCACAACAGACTCCCTAATCTGGGATCCGGCTAAGGGACTGAGAATGCCTGGGAGTTTAACTTTGGAGGCCAGTGGGATTTGATTATTCAACTTCCAAAGGACTAGGGAAACAGACTCTTGGAAGGCACAAACAAAACTCTGTGCACGCCAGGAGAAAGGAGCAGTGTCCCCACAAAAAGAATGAGCCAGAATTGCCTGTGAGAGTCCAGGAGTCTCCGGTGGAAGCGTGGGTCAACAGTGGACTGCTGCAGAGTCAGGAACACTGAATACAACAGTGCGTACACAAGACCTTTTGAAGGAGGTCACCAAGACTGTAACTGCCCCTACCATAGGTTGGCCTCAGGCAAAAACCACAGAGAGGGAACAAAGCCCCGCCCATCAACAGACAACTGGATTAAAGATTTACTGAGAATAGCCCCTCACCAAGACCTTCCCCCACAGTCAGTCTCTCCCAACAGAAAGCTCCCACAAGCCTCTTATCCTTATCCATCAGAGGGAAGACAGAATGAACACCATAATCACAAAAAAATAACCAAACTGATCACATGGACCGCAGACTTGTCTAACTCAACGAAACTATGAGCCATGCCATGTAAGACTACCCAAGACAGACAGGTCATATTGGAGAGTTCTGACAAAACGTGGTTTGCTCGAGAAGGGAATGGCAAACCACTTCAGCATTCTTGCCTTGAGAACCCATGAACAGTATGAAAAGGCAAAGGATAGGATACTGAAAGAGGAACTTCCCAGGTCAGCAGGTGCCCAATATGCTACTGGAGATCAGTGGAGAATAACTCCAGAAAGAATGACAAAACAGAGTCAAAACAGAAACAATGCCCAGTTGTGGATGTAACTGGTGATGGAATTAAATTTCCATGCTCTAAAGAAGAATACAGCATAGGAACCTGGAATGTTAGGTCCATGACTCAAGGTAAATTGGAAGTGGTCAAACAGGAGATGGCAAGAGTGAACATCAACATTTTAGGAATCAGTGACTAAAATGGACTGGAATGGGTGAATTTAATTTGAATGACCATTGTATCTACTACTGTGGGCAAGAATCCCTTAGAAGAAAAGGAGTAGCCCTCATAGTCAACCAAAAGTCTGAAATGCAGTACTTGGATGCAGTCTCAAAAAACAACACATTGATCTCTGTTTGTTTCCAAGGCAAACCATTCAATCTCACAGTAATCCAAGTCTATTCCCTGACCAGTAATGCTGAAGAAGCTAAAGTTGAAAGGTTCTATGAAGACCTACAAGACCTTCTAGAACTAACATCAAAGAAGATGCCCTTTTCATCACAGGGGACTGGAATGCGAAAGTAAGAAGTCAAGAGTTACACGGAGTTAACAGGCAAGTTTGGCCTTGGAGTACAAGATAAAGCAGGGCAAAGGCTAACAGAGTTTTACCAAGAGAATGCTGGTCATAGCAAACATCCTCTTCCAACAACACACGAGATGACCCTACACATGGACATCACCAGATGGTCAATACAATATCAGACTGATTATATTCTTTGTAGCCAAAGATGGAGCTCTACACAGTCAGCAAAAACAAGATAGGGTGCTGACTGTGGCTCAGATCATGAACTCTTTATTGCCAAATTCAGACTTAAATTGAAGAAAGTAGGCAAAACCACAAAAACCATTCAGGTATGACCTAAATCAAATCCCTTACGATTATACAGTGGAAGTGACAAATGAATTCAAGGGATTAAATCTAATAAGAGTGCCTGAAGAACTAAGGATGAAGGTTCTTCACACTGTGTAAGAAGGAAGCACTGATCAAGACTACCCCCAAGAAAAAGAAAGGCAAAATGGTTGTCTGAGAAGGCCTTACAAATAGCCAAGAAAAGACAAGAGCAAAAGGCAAGGAGAAAAGGAAAGATATATATATCCATCTGAATGCAGTGTTCCAAAGACCAGCAAGGGAGGAAAACAACAGAACAGGAAAGACTAGAGATCTCTTCAAGAAAATTCAGATAGCAAGAAAACATTTCATGCAAAGATGGGCACAACAAAGGACAGAAACAGTATGGACCTAACACAAGTAGAAGATATTAAGAAGAGGTGGCAAGAATACACAGAAGAACTATACAAAAAAGAGCTTCATGACCCAGATAACCACGAAGGTGTGATCACTCACCTACAACCAGACATCCTAGAGTGCCAAGTCAACTGGTCCTTAGGAAGCATCACTACAAACAAAGCTAGTGGAGTGATGGAATTCCAGTTGAGCTCTTTCAAATCCTAAAAGGTGATGCTGTGAAAATGCTGCACTCAATATGCCAGCAAATTCTGAAAACTCAGCAGTGTCCCTGGTGGCTCAGACGCGGTAAAGCGTCTACCTGCAATGTGAGAGACCTGGGTTTGATCCCTGGGTCAGGAAGATCCCCTGGAGAAGGAAATGGCAACCCACTCCAGTACTCTTCCCTAGAAAATTCCAAGGATGGAGGAGTCTGCAGGGCTACAGTCCATGGGGTCGCAAAGAGTCAGACACGACTGGGTGACTTCACAGCAGTGGCCACAGGACTGGAAAAGGGCAGCTTTCATTCCAATGCCAAAGAATGTTCAAACTACCGCACAATTGCACTCATCTCACACACAAGCAAAGTAATACTCAAAATTTTCCAAGTGAGACTTCAACAGTACATAAACCAAGAACTTCCAGATGTTCAGGAACCAGAGATCAAACTGCCAACACCCTTTGGATCATCATAACAGCAAGGAAGTTCTAGAAAAACATCTGCTTTAACAACTACACCAAAGCCTTTGACTGTGTGGATCACAATAAATTGTGGAAAATTCTGAAAGAGATGGGAATACCAGACCACCTGACCTGCCTCCTGAGAACCCTGTACGCAAGTCAAGAACCAGACATGGAACAACTGACTGGTTCCAAACTGGAAAAGGAGTATGTCAAGGCGGTATATTGTCACCCTATTTCCTGTTTTTTCAACCTCTATGCAGAGTACATCATGAGAAATGCCAGCTGGATGAAGCTCAAGCTGGAATCAAGATAGCCAGAGAAGTATCAATAATCTAAGATATGCAAATGACACCACCCTTATGGCAGAAAGTGAAGAGGAACTAAAGAGTTTCTTGATGAAAGTGAAAGAGGAGAGTGAAAAAGCTGGCTTAAAACTCCGTATGCAAAAAACTAAAGATCATGGCATCTGGTCCCATTACTTCATGGGAAATAGATGGGGAAACAATGGAAACAGTGACAGACTTTATTTTCTTGGGCTCCAAAATCACTGCAGATGGTAACTGCAGCCATAAAATTAAAAGACACTTGCTCCTTGGAATAAAAGCTGTGACAAACCTAGACAGCATATTAAAAAGCAGAGACATTACTTTGGCAAGGTCCATCTAGTCAAAGCTGTAGTGTTTCCAGTAGTCATGTATGGATGTGAGAGTTGGACTGTGAAGAAAGCTGAGTGCCGAAGAATTGATACTTTTGAACTGTGGTGCTGGAGAAAACTCGCAACAGTCCCTTGAACTGCAGGGAGATCCAACAGTCCATCCAAAGGAAATCAGTCCTGAATAGTCATTGGATAGAATGATGCAAGCTCCAATGCTTTGGCCATCTGATGTGAAAAAATGCCTCATTGGAAAAGACCCTGATGCTGGGAAAGACTGAAGGCAGGAGAGAGGGGATGACAGAGGATGAGATGGTTGGATGGTATTACCGACTTCATGGACATGAGTTTGAGCAATGTTTGAAAGTTGATGATGGACAGGGAAGCCTGGCATGCCACAGTCCGTGGCATCACGAACAGTCAGACACAACTAGCAACTGAACTGATCTTCAGAATGCACCCAAAATTAAGTCCTCACTTTTCCCCTGTTACTAGCCTAATCCAAACCACCACTATCTCTCAGGTTACTACAACCGTCTCCTAATTGGTCTGTTTCTCCTCTTGGCCCACTATCATAAAGCAATCAGAGTGACCCTTCTGAAAACAAGCTAAATCATGTCACTTGGTTGCTCACAACCCTCAGTGGGTGACTTCTCCTGGAGTTAAGAGTCCTAAACACTATCCTACAAACTCTTATTCGACCTGATAATCTCTGTGACTTCATCTATCCTTTCTCCTTGCTCTCTCTGTTCCAGCCCTATCAGCCTGTTATTCCTTGGAAAATGATAAACAAATTCACTTCAAGGTGGTTTTTGCCATTCTCTCTGTCTGGAAATGGTCTTCCCCCAGCTATCTGTGTGGCTCATCCCTTTATCAAACACAAACACTGCTTAGTCTTTAATGAAGTCACCTTAAAATGAAGTTTTAACTGTCTACTCTATTTAAAGCAGCAGCCTCCTCCTACTTGCTGTTGTTGTCTCCCACAACAACATGCAACCCCATGGACTGTAGTCCACCACGCTCCTCTGTCATGGATTTCCCAGTCAAAATACTGGAGTGGTTTGCCATTTCCTTCTCCAGGGGATCCTTCCTGACCCAGGGATGGAACCGGTGTCTCCTGCATTGATTGGCAGGCAGATTCTTTACCACTGAGCCACCAGGGAGGCCCCTCTCTCCTACTAGTGACCATCAAATTCCAACCTCATATCTCTTTTCCTGGTCTCTCTCTTCCCATTCAAATATCAGTTCCATGAAAGCAGGGATTTTCCTCCCTACTGAATAAACTCAGCCATTAAAATAATACCTGGCATTTAACAAGCACTTGTTGATAAATTTTCTACTTATCTCTGACTAAGCAGCCCTTTTCAGGCCACATAAAGCCTGCAAGTTCCCTGTTCACAACCAGGGAAACACTACATCAGTTACTCATCTGACTCATGTCTACTTCTAACTTGAAATGGATAAGACACTGAACTAATAAAATCCTCTCCAAAGAGGGCTGGAAGAAAATTTGGAGGTGATGGATATATTTACTGCGTATATTGCAATCTCTTCACAAATGAACACTTACCTCCAAGCTCATCAAGTTGCATACATTTAATATGAACAGCTTATCTCAATAAAGAGATCTTGAAAAAGACATTAAAAAAAAAAAAAGAATCTTCAAGTCCTGTCCAAAGGGTATGAACGTGAAAAGAGGAAGGAGTAGGTAGGCAAAACAGTTTTTTCAGTCAAACAAGTTCAACTCCCAGTCAAGAGGATTCTTAGGCAGATGACTCGAACTAAGTCTTATTATTCTAGTCTTTTCTGGAGAGCTTAAAAATGAACTCTTTAGAAAACAACAACTTTCTTGTTTCTCAAACCTTATTCAAATCCAGGTCTATCAGAGACTTCTCTGAAACAGCGTTGAGAGACTTTACCGTTATATCTAAACTACAACCTATTTTATCAGATACCCTTATACAGAGGATGCCATCCATGTAAAATATAAATAAGATGTGGCTTTTTACAACTTTGCACAAATAAAGGCCACAAGACAATGTGAGAATGATGGCCTCTAACAGTCCATACATGTGCAATGTGGTTTTCTTAACAGTTTGCTGACGGTATATATAGAGGTTACAATAAAGCAGACAGACAACATTCCTGAGGTTAAATACTGAACATATAACGAAGAATGTTCAAAACTCTTTCAAAGAGCAGTTACTGTGGACTGAAAATGCCAGAGATAATTATATTGCTAAATAAACGTTTAGCAAAACCTTAAATGATCTTTTCAGGCTCTGTAACGAAGATCCCATAGTAGCTAAAAAAAACATATAGGAGGGTCTCTACTCAGCATGAGTTACTAAATTTTCTATTAGAAAGTAAAGTATTTTTAAGATACTTTTAGTATAAAAATATAGAAGTTATGAATATAAAATACAAACTAACGTTTCAAATATTGTACAAATACTCTTAAAGAATCATTTCTCACACACATGCTGCTGCTGCTAAGTCACTTCAGTCATGTCTGACTCTGTGCAACCTCATAGACGGCAGCCCACCAGGCTCCTCCGTCCCTGGATTCTCCAGGCATCTCCAGGCTGGAGTGGGTTGCCATTTCCTTCTCCAATGCATGAGTGAAAAGTGAAAGTGAAGTCGCTCAGCTGTGTCCGACTCCTAGTGACCCCTTGGACTGCAGCCTATCAGGCTCCTCCATCCATGGGATTTTCCCAGGCAAGAGTACTGGAGTGGGGTGCCATTGCCTTCTCCATCTCACACATATAAATTATTTTAAAATCCAAGATGTTATGTATATTTTCCTCAATATTTGTGCATTATAGGTAGAGATGAAGACACAGGACAAAATGTTTCTTCTCATGATTGCTGAAGCATTCTAAAACAAAGACAAAAACAGGCCCAGAGAAGTTGAATGACTTACCCCAAAATCACAGAGCTGGAAGAGAATCCGTATTTTCAAATCTAGTCCAAACCACTGGACTCACCTCCCATCCCTCTGTGCTAACTGGGTAAAGCAGTAGTATCAGTAATCACTAACAATCTTGGTAAACACGGTACAGTGTATCATTAATAGCAGAGAACATAGATTTTGCTGCCCACCATGCAGTGGAAACATTGGCTGACTTTATTTTTCTGGGCTCCAAAATCACTGCAGATGGTGACTGCAGCCATGAAATTAAAAGACGCTTACTCCTTGGAAAGAAAGTTATGATCAACCTAGACAGCACAATAAAAAGCAGAGACATTACTTTGGCAACAAAGATCCGTCTAGTCAAGGCTATGGTTTTTCCGGTGGTCATGTATGGATGTGAGAGTTGGACTGTGAAGAAGGCTGAGTGCCGAAGAATTGATGCTTTTGAACTGTGGTGTTGGAGAAGGCTCTTGAGAGTCCCTTGGACTGCAAGGAGATCCAACCAGTCCATTCTAAAGAAGATCAGCCCTGGGTGTTCTTTGGAAGGAATGATGCTAAAGCTGAAACTCCAGTACTTTGGCCACCTCATGTGAAGAGTTGACTCATTGGAAAAGACTCTGATGCTGGGAGGGACTGGGGCAGGAGGATAAGGGGACAACAGAGGATGAGATGGCTGGATGGCATCACCGACTCAATGGAGATAGGGTTGGGTGGAGCCCCGGAGTTGGTGATGGACAGGGAGGCCTAGTGTGCTGGGGTTCATGGAGTTGCAAGGAGTCTGACAAGATTGAGCGACTGAACTGAACTGATGCCTAGATTTGCCATGCCTTTGCTAAATGTTTAAGCCAAGCAACCTTGGGCAAAATTAACTTAACTCCTCTAATTCTTTATTAAGAGGTTTCCCTAGTGGCTCACTGGTAAGGAATCCGCCTGCTAATGCAGGACATGTGGGTTCAATGCCTGAGTTAGTAAGATCCCCTGGAGGAAGAAATGGCAATCTAACATTGGAGAATCCTTTAGACAGAGGAGCCTAACGGGATACAGTACACAGGGTAGCAGAAGAATTGAATATGACTGACTGGTAGATACTCTGAATTCTGTTGTTGTTGTTGTTGTTTTCAAGAGTGTTGATTGCTTTTGTTTAAAAAGGAATTTTGTTAGATGAACTTGAAGTACAAAGTCTTTCCTGAAAGCGCCAACAGCTTAAATTTCAGTTCAGTTCTTTTAATTATCACTGAGTTGCTTGGAGTCTCGATGGCTAATTTAGGGGTCAGCCAGGTCTTGGGTGGCCCGGATGGTAAAATAATCTGCCTGCAATGAAGGAGATCTGAGTTCAATCCCTGGGTTGAAAAGATCCTCTGAAGGTGGGCATGACAACCCACTCCCATATCCTTGCCTGGAGAATGTCCATGAACAGAGGAGCCTGGCAGGCTATAGTCCATGGGGTCACAAAGAGACAGACATGACGGAATGACTAAGCACACAGGTATTTGAGTAGAGTTTGTTTATATATGTGAGGTCTTCAACTTTGTAACTCTCTTCCTGGCTACACACACCCACACACATACTATGTACAAATACACAGACACATACACACACACACACACTACTTCATTAGATATATGTGACCAAAATTCTGTCCTTTGGCTCTGTGATAATACTGCAGGTTTTTGTATTAGAGTCTTAAACCCTGTCTTGCAGACTGGGGCCTCCTTTGTGCTGAAAGTTTTATAAGCATGCTTAACATATCCTGAGTCATGTCCTTCTCTGTATTCACTCTCCTTCACTGTCTATATGCATGTTTATTTGTTTCATTCTTCAGTGCCTTGGAGTAATTGTGTGTGTGTGTGTATGATTTATATTTGTTGTTTTGTTAGGAGAAATCTCAAGTCAGAAATTCCAGAATGTATGTTCGAATTTATTTTCTAAGTGAACTTCTGAATTACCCAGATGAATAGCTACATAGAGAGCCCCAAGAGTTTTGCCAAAGCAATTCTTTTTTGTACCAAACCTTTCTATTATGAAAGTTCAGGGACAAAAGATAATTTAAAAATCCTTTTGCTGATGAATTGTGCCATATTACCAAGATTCAATTCCGTTCAGCCACTCAGTTGTGTCTGAATCTTTGCGATCCCATGGACTGCAGCATGCCAGGCCTCCCTGTCCATCACCAACACCCGAAGTTTACTCAAACTCATATCCATTGAGTTGGTGATGCCATCCAACCATCTCATCCTCTGTCGTCCCCTTCTCCTCCCGCCTTCAATCTTTCCCAGCATCAGGGTCTTTTCAGATGAGTCAGCTCTTCGCATCAGGTGGCCAAAGTATTGGAGTTTCAGTTTCAGCATCAGTCCTTCCAATGAATATTCAGTTCTGATTTCCTTTATGATGGACTGGTTGGATCTCCTTGCAGTCCAAAGGACTCTCAAGAGTATTCTTCAACACCACAGTTCAAAAGCATCAAGTTTTCAGTGCTCAGCTTTCTTTATAGAATTAACCAAGATTACATAAATTTTAATGTTTGAATACAGATGAATGAGGTAAATTTACCTAGCAGAGAATTAAACTACTCTGTAGTGATTTAGTAACTAAATAAAATAAACTAAGAAAGACTTCTGATAAAGACTTTGCTCTAATTATTGGGCAGGGTTCTCTTTTATATCAATACAAGATGCAGATAATATCTTAGTCCATTACCCCAAGCGTAGAGGAAGGGAAGGTACTTTTGAATTTTTTTCCTAAAGTCTGCTGCTGCTGCTGCTTAGTCGCTTCAGTCATGTCCGACTCTGTGAGACCCCATAGACGGAAGCCCACCAGGCTCCCCTGTCCCTGGGATTCTCCAGGCAAGAACACTGGAGTGGGTTCCTAAAGTCTACTTAGTTTCCATTATAAGCCTCTGCCACCAGGTGGGGAAGTTAATTTCAGTTGTTCAGTGTCTTCACAGTCCTTTCCCTAGGGGTTATTTTTATATTCTAGGAGACATGAAGGTATCAAAGGAGAGAGAAAAATATTTAGTCCTTGAACTACTTGAGAGAATCACAATCTAGCTTGTAGTGAATAAGATTGAATGGTGGATAGAAATTGGATGTTGGGAGGCAGAGAACATGATTAACACTTCAGAAATACTATCTTACCACATGTATTTGGTACTTATATATTCATCACTTTTATATTCAGATAAAAGTAATAATCCAAATGTTGCACGGAACTAATTTTTAATTTAGGTATTCATTAAAGTTTTCCTTTTTCTAACAATTTTAAAATAAAAATATTATGTAAATATATATGTTGTTGCTTAATCACTCTGTCATGTTTAACTCTTTTGTGACACCATGGACTGTAGCCCACCAGGCTCCTCTGTCTGTGGAATTTTCCAGGCAAGAACACTGGAGTGGATTGTCATTTCCTGCTCCACAGGATCCTCCCCACTCAGGGATTGAACTCTTGTCTCCAGTATTGCAGGAGGATTCTTTACCATTAAATCAGCTTTTCCCTGATGGCTCAGTGGGTAAAGAATCAGCCTGCAGTGCAGAACACACAGGAGACAGGGCCTCGATCCTTAGGTCAGGAAGATCCCCTGGAGAAGGAAATGGCAACCCACTTTAGTATTGTGGCTTGGAAAATCCTATGCACAGAGGAGCCTGGTGAGCTACAGTCCATGGGGTCGCAAAGAGTTGAACACAACTGAGCAACTAACACTTCTTTACCACTGAGCCACTAGGGAAGCTCATATATACATGTATATATGATTATAATAAAATAACTAAGAGATTATATTTTGTTTACCTTATTTATAAAAGTTTTGTCAAATAACTTTTTTCGTGAGAGACATCTATGTGATTTTCATGCAAGTATCAGCCAAAAAGTGTTGGCAACATAGACACTTTGTCTAATCCAAGACATATTGCTGAATTATGAGACAAACATCTTTATAAATAGGAGATTGTTTTGTTTTCATCATGAAAAAAGGAAAACCTTGAGGTGTTTTATTTTACTCTTAGACGCTATATTTTAATGTCTAAATGCTAAACATTAGATATGTAAGATACCTATTAGATAATCTAATGAAATTATCATTATTATGTCTGTAATTTTCCTTATTTCCAGATGCTTTCTGTTTTACAAATATGCCTTTATTTATTCCAGTAGCCTTTGTATTTTGTGTAAGAAAGACTTCTATGAACTGTTCTTATCATGAGAAAATATCATTTTCTAAGAAGCAAAACGGAAATTCTAGAAATGAAGATAGAAAAATCAAGATTTTAGAGTCAGTTTTATAATGAATTTCCACATTCAACAGTTTTTAGTTCAGTTCAGTCGCTTAGTCGTGTCTGACTCTTCACGACCACATAGACTGCAGCATGCCAGGTTTCCCTGTCCATCACCAACTCCCAGAGTTTACTCAAGCTCAGGTCCATTGAGTCAGGGATGCCATCCAGCCATCTCATCCTCTGTCGTCCCCTTCTCCTCCAGCCTACAGTCCTTCCCAGCATCAGGGTCTTTACCAAAGAGTCAGTTCTTCGCATCCATTGGCTGAAGTATTGGAGTTTCAGCTTCAGCATCAATACTTCGAATGAATATTCAGTTCTGATTTCCTTTAGAATGGACTGGTTGGATCTCCTGGAAGTCCAGAGGACTCTCAAGAACCTTCTCCAACACCTCAGTTCAAAAGCATCAATTCTTTGGCACTCAGCTTTCTTTATAGTCCAACTGTCACATCCATACATGACTACTGCAAAAAACATAGTGTGGACTAGACAGACATTTGTTGGCAAAGTAATGTCTCTGCTTTTTAATATGCTGTCTATGTTGGTCATAACATTTCTCCCAAGGAAAAGCATCTTTTAATTTCATCTGCAGTGATTTTGGAGCCCCACAAAACAAAGTCTGTCACTGTTTCCACTGTTTCACCATTTATTTTCCATGAAGGGATGGGACCAGATGCCATGATCTTAGTTTTCTGAATGTTGAGTTTTAACCTAACTTTTTCACTCTCCTCTTTCACTTTCATCAAGTGGCTCTTTAGTTCTTCTTCACTTTCTATCATAAGGGTGGTGTCATCTGCATATCTGAGGTTATTGATATTTCTCCCGGCAATCTTGATTCCAGCTTGTCCTCCATCCAGCCCAGCGTTTCTCACTATGTACTCTGAATATAACTTAAATAAGCAGGGTGACAATATACAGCCTTGATGTACTCCTTTCCCTGTTTGGAACCAGTCTGTTGTTCCATGTCCAGTTCTAACTGTTGCTTCCTGACCTGCATACAGGTTTTTCAAGAGGCAGGTCAGGTGGTCTGGTATTCCCATCTCTTTCAGAATTTTCCACAGTTTGTTGTGATCCACACAGCCAAAGGCATTGGCATAGTCAATAAAGCAGAAGTAGATGTTTTTCTGGAAGGAACCCTCTTGCTTTTTCAATGATCCCGTGGATGTTGGCAATTTGATCTCTGGTTCCTCTGCCTTTGCTCAAACCAGCTTGAACATCTGGAAGTTCATGGTTCACATACTGTTGAAGCCTGGCTTGGAGCATTTCGAGCATTACTAGCGAGTGAAATGAGTACAAATGCACAGTAGTTTGAAGAGATGTCTAGGAGATCTCTAGGAAAACATTCTATTCTTTTCCTCTATTTCTTTTCATTGATCACTGAGGAAATCTTTCTTATCTCTCCTTGTTATTCTTTGAAACTCTGCATTCAAATGGATGTATCTTTCCTTTTCTCCTTTGCTTTTTGCTTCTCTTCTTTTCTCAGCTATTTGTAAGGCCTCCTCAGACATCCATTTTGCTTTTTTGCATTTCTTTTTCTTTGAGATGATCTTGATCCCTGTCTCCTGTACAATGTCACGAACCACCGTCCATAGTTCTTCCGGCACTCTGTATTTCATATCTAATTGCTTGAATCTATTTGTCATTTCCACTGTATAATCATAAGGGGTTTGATTTAGTTCATTCCTGAGTGAGCTGTGAAAAGAAGAGAAGCGAAAAGCCAAAGAGAAAAGGAAAGATATAAGCATTTGAATACAGAGTTCCAAAGAATAGCAAGAAGAGATAAGAAAGCCTTCTTCAGTAATCAATGCAAAGAAATAGAGGGAAAGAACAGAATGGGAAAGCCTAGAGATCGCTTCAAGAAAATTACAGATATCAAGGGAACATTTTATGCAAAGATGGGCTCGATAAAGGACAGAAATGGTATGGATCTAACAGAAGCAGAAGATATTAAGAAGAGATGGCAAGAATACACAGAAGAACTGTATAAAAAGGATCTTCACAACCCGGATAATCACGATGGTGTGATCACTCATCTAGAACCACATCTTGGAATGTGAAGTCAAGTGGGCCTGAGAAAGCATCACTACGAACAAAACTAGTGGAGGTGATGGAATTCCAGTTGAGCTGTTTCAGATCCTGAAAGATGATGCTGTGAAAGTGCTCCACTCAATATGACAGCAAGTTTGGAAAACCCAGCAGTGGCCACAGGACTGGAATAGGTCAGTTTTCATTCCAATCACAAAGAAAGGCAATGCCAAAGAATGCTCAAACAACTGCACAATGGCACTCATCTCACATGCTCGTAAAGTAATGCTCAAAATTCTCCAAGCTAGGCTTCAGCAATACGTGAACCATGAACTTCCAGATGTTCAAGCTGGTTTTAGAAAAGGCAGAGGAACCAGAGATCAAATTGCCAACATCCGCTGGATCATGGCAAAAGCAAGAGAGTTCCAGGAAAACATCTATTTCTGCTTTATTGACTATGCCGAAGCCTTTGGCTGTGTGGATCACAATAAACAGTGGAAAATTCTGAAAGAGATGGGAATACCAGACCACCTGACCTGCCTCTTGAGAAATCTGTATGCAGGCCAGGAAGCAACAGTTAGAACTGGACATGGAACAACAGACTGGTTCCAAATAGGAAAAGGAGGACATCAAGGCTGTATATTGTCACCCTGCTTATTTAACTTCTATGCAGAGTACATCACGAGAAACACTGGACTGGAAGAAACACAAGCTGGAATCAAGATTGCCGGGAGAAATATCAATCACCTCAGATATGCAGATGACACCACCGTTATGGCAGAAAGTGAAGAGGAATGAAAAAGCCTCTTGATGAAAGTGAAAGGAGAGAGTTAAAAAGTTGGCTTAAAGCTCAACATTCAGAAGATCATGGCATCCGGTCCCATCACTTCATGACAGATAGATGGAGAAACAGTGAAAACAGTGTCAGATTTTATTTTTTGGGGCTCCAAAATCACTGCAGATGGTGATTGCAGCCATGAAATTAAAAAACACTTACTCTTTGGAAGAAAAGTTATGACCAACCTAGATAGCATATTCAAATGCAGAGACATTACTTTGCCGACTAATGTCCATCTAGTCAAGGCTATGGTTTTTCCAGTGGTCATGTATGGATGTGAGAGTTGGACTGTGAAGAAGGCTGAGTGTTGAAGAATTGATGCTTTTGAACTGTGGTGTTGGAGAAGACTCTTGAGAGTCGCTTGGACTGCAAGGAGATCCAACCAGTCCATTCTGAAGGAGATCAATCTTGGGTATTCTTTGGAAGGAATGATGCTAAAGCTGAAACTTCAGGACTTTGGCCACCTCATGCGAAGAGTTGACTCATTGGAAAAGACTTTGATGCTGGGAGGGATTGGAGGCAGGAGGAGAAGGGGACGACCGAGGATGAGATGGCTGGATGGCATCACTGACTCAATGGACTCGAGTCTGAGTGAACTCTGGGAGTTGGTGATGGACAGGGAGGCCTGGCATGCTGCAATTCATGGGTTCAAAAAGAGACAAAACTGAGTGACTAAGCTGAACTGAACTGAACTGAGTGATATAGTGCTTTTCCTTACTTTCTGCAATTTAAGTCTGAATTTGGCAATAAGGAGTTTGTGATCTGAGCCACAGTCAGTTCCCAGTCTTGTTTTTGCTGACTATTTAGAACATCTCTTAAATTACCTTTTGTGGCATAATTGATTTCAACTTGATGTACACTTGTTAATTTTATTGAAAAGTTTCAAGTACTTTGAGAAAAAGTAAGTCTGTCATTTATTATTATCCTGAAAAATCTTAAATTCCTGTTTCACTGACCAAGAAATAACAGCCACCACAGACTGAAATAAACTTTTTGGGTCTGCATGCTATATACAAACTAGTCATTTATTTTTTTCTGAGGATATTGACATTTTGAAAGGACTATGTTAAGCTAATCAAAATCTATACACTATGTCATATCTGAGTGGCTATTTTCTTCTTGCATCATATTGCACAGTAATCTTGACTGTTACGTCAAGGTCTCTGGTGTTGAGTCATTAGCAGCTGTGGAATAGGTCAGAACTGTGTTACAGCTGCACAGCTACAGATCAAGGGTAATCCAAAATCTTTCAGGCTTAGCATCAGCATATGGACAACTCCTCAGTGCTTGCCTGGAATGAGTGCTCATTTGGGAATTTGAGTTTAAATTCCCTCAAGGCTACTTCTACAGATGATTTTCAGCTTTTATAATGCAAATAGAAAGGCATGTTAAAATAAGCAGTCTTTAGCTGAAACAGAGAACAATAACAGACATTTGCCCTATGTCTTCCAAAATTGGTCCTTTTTATAAAAACTGTATTTTAAAATATTTTATTTCTGCTTGCAAGCTCTTATAGAATATTTAGTTCACTAACATCCTTGGAGTAATTATAGAATCAGATTTATGAAGAATTGATCAACACTTTTGAATTTGTACTTAAAATTAAGCACAAAGTGGACATTTTCAGAATTAGGAGCAGGAAACTGAGTTGCACAGCATTGAAACTACAGAAATGCACATGGCTGTCTAGACTGTGGTAACCATCTCCTCATTGTGTTTTATACTTGAAATCTCTTCCTAACTGTATTCTTACCCATATTTCTGAAATGCATGCTCCTCTTAATAGTCAAATGGATTTAGGGAAATGAAATCAAATATCTCAGAACCCCAAAATGGTTCCCATGGCTTCTCAAGTGAATTCAAAGCATCTCCATGGGCTCTCAGAGTTTTTGGGGTGGCATTTCCCTCATGGACATCATCTCCATGCACTCTTCTCTCCTCTGCAGTTCAGCTACACTGGTTTGCACACCCAAGTGTGTTTCTGCTGTGTTTGCTAATCCTTCCACCTAGGATGCCCTGCCCTTGCCTGTGAATCTTTTAATGACTTTTCCCTTTAATTAACAGACTTTATTTTGAGAAGAGTTAAAAAAAAAAAAAAAACTAGACAGACAAGCACATATACTCTCACTCCACTCTTTCTCCATATGTCCACATTCCTTTACACAGTTTTCCCTTTGATTAACATCTTACATTAGTGTAGTACATATTATATACTACATAGCATATATTATGTAGTATGTAACATATGTTGTATATTATATAATAACTAAGGCTTCAGTTCAGTTCAGTTCAGTAGCTCAGTCGTGTCCGACTCTTTGTGACTCCATGGCCTCCCTGTTCATCACCAACACTCGGAGTTCACTCAGACTCACGTCCATCGAGTCCATGATGCCATCCAGCCATCTCATCCTCGGTCGTCCCCTTCTCCTCCTGACCCCAATTTCTCCCAGCATCAAAGTCTTTTCCAATGAGTCAACTCTTCGCATGAGGTGGCCAAAGTACTGGAGTTTCAGCTTCAGCATCATTCCTTCCAAAGAAATCCCAGGGTTGATCTCCTTCAGAATGGACTGGTTGGATCTCCTTGCAGTCCCAGGGACTCTCAAGAGTCTTCAACACCACAGTTCAAACGCATCAAATCTTCGGTGATCAACCTTCTTCACAGTTCAACTCTCACATCCATACATCACCACAGGAAAAACCATAGCCTTGACTAGATGGGCCTTAGTCGGCAAAGTAATGTCTCTGCTTTTGAATATGCTATCTAGGTTGGTCATAACTTTTCTTCCAAAGAGTAAGCGTCTTTTAATTTCATGGCTGCAATCACCATCTGCATTGATTTTGGAGCCCAAAAAATAAAGTCTGACACTGGTTCCACTGTTTCCCCATCTATTTGCCATGAAGTGATGGGACCAGATGCCATGATCTTCGTTTTCTGAATGTTGAGCTTAAAGCCAACTTTTTCACTCTCTTCTTTCACTTTCATCAAGAGGCTTTTGAGTTCCTCTTCACTTTCTGCCATAAGGGTGGTGTCATCTGCATATCTGAGGTGATTGATATTTCTCCCGGCAATCTTGATTCCAGCTTGTGTTTCTTCCAGTCCAGCGTTTCTCGTGATGTACTCTGCATAGAAGTTAAATAAGCAGGGTGACAATATACAGCTTTGACATACTCCTTTTCCTATTTGGAACCAGTCTGTTGTTCCATGTCCAGTTCTAACTGTTGCTTCCTGACCTGCATACAGATTTCTCAAGAGGCAGGTCAGGTGGTCTGGTATTCCCACCTCTTTCAGAATTTTCCACAGTTTCTTGTGATCCACACAGTTAAAGGCTTTGGCATAGGCAATAAAGCAGAAATAGATGTTTTTCTGGAACTCTCTTGCTTTTTCAATGATCCAGCGGATGTTGGCAATTTGATCTCTGGTTCCTCTGCCTTTTCTAAAACCAGCTTGAACATCAGGAAGTTCACGGTTCACGTATTGCTGAAGCCTGGCTTGGAGAATTTTGAGCATTACTTTACTAGCATGTGAGCTGAGTGCAATTGTGTGGTAGTTTGAGCATTCTTTGGCATTGCCTTTCTTTGGGATTTGAATGAAAACTGACCTTTTCTAGTCCTGTGGCCACTGCTGAGTTTTCCAAATTTTCTGGCATATTGAGTGGAGCACTTTCACAACATCAGCTTTCAGGATTTGAAATAGCTCAACTGGAATTCCATCACCTCCACTAGCTTTGTTCATGGTGATGCTTTCTAAGGCCCACTTGACTTCACAATCCAGGATGTCTGGCTCTGAGTGATCACACCATCGTGATTATCTTGGTCGTGAAGATCTTTTTTGTACAGTTCTTCTGTGTATTTTTGCCACCTCTTCTTAATATCTTCTACTTCTGTTAGATCCATACCATTTCTGTCCTTTATCGAGCTCATCTTTGCATGAAATATTCCCTTGGTATCTCTAATTTTCTTGAAAAGATCTCTAGTCTTTCCCATTCTGTTCTTTTCCTCTATTTCTTTGCATTGATCGGTGAAGAAGGCTTTCTTTTCCCTTCTTGCTATTCTTTGGAACTCTGCATTCAGATGCTTATTCTTTCCTTTTCTCCTTTGTTTTTCACCTCTCTTCTTTTCGCAGCTATTTGTAAGGCTGTAACATCTCACTATTATGTTAATATATGTTTCTGTTAACTGAAGTTGACAGTTCTCATTGGGGTTCACCCTTGGTTCTATACATGTGTTCCACTTATATGCTTAGCTTTTGTATTGTTACAGTTTTACATAGAATAGTTTCATTGCTCTAAAATTCCTGTATCCTACCTATTTATTTCTCCCTCTTCCCAAACCCTTGACATCCACCCATCTTTTCACCATCTCCATAGTTTTGACTTTTCTAGAATGGTGTAAAGTTGGAATCAAACAGTACGTAGGCTTTGCAGACTAGCTTCTTTCTCTTAGTAATATGCATTTAAAGTTCCTCGATATCTTCTTATTACTTGATAGCTTAATTCTTCTTATTTCTGAATAACATTTTATTGTCTGGGTGCACCACAGTTCGATTACCTGTTTGTCTACTGAACAACACCTTGGTTTGCTTCTTTGTTTTGGTAGTTACAAATAAAGCTATAAAAATCCACGTACAGGATTTAGTGTAGACAGAAGTTTTCTGCTCCTGTGAGTGGACATCAAGGAGTACATTTGCTGTATCATATGGTAAAAGAAGTTTAACTCTATACAAAGCTGCCAAAATATCTTCTGAACTGCCCATACCATTTTTCATTTTCCCCAGCAATGAATGACAGTTACTGTTGCCCCACATCCTCATCAGCACTAGCTATCAGCAGTGTTAAGATTTTCACCATTCTAATACATTATAACAGTATTTCATTGTTATTTCAGTTTGCAACTCCATGGTGACATATAAGATGACATATCTCTTCATATACTTATTTGCCACCTATATAACTTCTTTGATGGAGTGTCTGTGCAGGTCTTATGTCCATTTTTTTAATAGGGTTCTTTGTGTTCTTGCTATTGAGTTTTTGGAGCTCTTAATACATTGTGAATACAAGTCCTTTATCTGATGTGTTCTTCTCATATTTTCTCACAGTCTGTGACTTATCTTTTTATTCTCTTAAAATGTCATTCACAGATCAGAAGTTTTTTCATGTCAGTGGAACCCAACCTATCATGTTTTTCTTTCATGGATAGCGCTTTTGCTGTTGTATCTAAAAAGTCATCACCAAACCCAAGGTGACTGAGATGTTTTCCTCTATCATATTCTAGAAGTGTTACACTTTTTCATTTTACATTTAGGTCTATAATCCCCTTTGAGTTTGCTTTTGTGAAAATTCTAAGGAATTTTTATAGCTCCTTACTTATTTGTATTATTTTTATCTTACTTTACAATACTGTATTGGTTTTGCCACACATCAACATGAATCTGCCACGGGTGTACACGTGTTCCCAATCCTGAGCCCTCCTCCCACCTCCCTCCCCATACCATCTCTCTGGGTCATCCCAGTGCAGCAGCCCCAAGCATCCTGTATACTGCATCGAACCTAGACTGGCAATTCGTTTCTTATATGATATTATACATGTTTCAATGCCATTCTCCCAGATCATCCCACCCTCTCCCTCTCCCACAGAGTCCAAAGACTGTTTATACATTTGTGTCTCTTTTGCTGTCTCACATACAGGGTTATCGTTACCATCTTTCTAAATTCCATATTTATGCATTAGTGTACTGTACTGGTGTTTTTCTTTCTGGCTTACTTCACTCTGTATAATCGGTTTCATTTTCATCCACCTCATTAGAACTGATTCAAATGCATTCTTTTTAATGGCTGAGTAATACTCCATTGTGAACTTCATGATATTCAAGCTGGTTTTAGAAAAGGCAGAGGAACCAGACATCAAATTGCCAACATCCGCTGGATCATGGAAAAAGCAAGAGAGTTCCAGAAAAACATCTATTTCTGCTTTGTTGACTATGCCAAAGCCTTTGACTGTGTGGATCACAATAAACTGTGGAAAATTCTGAAAGAGATGGGAATATCAGACCACCTGACCTGCCTCTTGAGAAACCTGTATGCGGGTCAGGAAGCAACAGTTAGAACTGGACATGGAACAACAGACTGGTTCCAAATAGGAAAGGATTACATCAAGGCCACATACTTTTCTCTAATAATGAGTGATGTTGAGCATCTTTTCATGTGTTTGTTAGCCATCTGTATGTCTTCTTTGGAGAAATGTCTATTTAGTTCTTTGGCCCATTTTTTGATTGGGTCATTAATTTTTATGGAATTGAGCTGCAAGAGTTGCTTGTGTATTTTGTAATTCCTTTGATCTTATTAGTGAGTCTACAAATGGTTATGAGGTGAGAGAGAAATATCTTCCTGTGCTTTTATAAAGCATGTTGGATTCAATAATACTTGTTGGACAGATTACTATACAGATAAAATGGCTCAAAGCCCTGTGATGTTTGCCAAGAAATACGTGATGCAATGGGCTTCCCAGGTGGCTCAGTGGTAAAGAATCTGCCTACCACTGCAGGAGGCTCAAGAGACATGGGTTCAATCCCTGGGTTGGGAAGATCCTCTGAAGTAAGAAATGGCAACCTGCTCCAGTATTCTTGCCCAGAAAATTCCATGGACAAAGAAGCCTGGCAGGCTACAGTCCATGGGGTTGCAAAGAAATTGACACAATTGAAAAACTGAGCAGATTCTGCATTCTGTCTTTTTGGAGAAATAGAATTTAGATATTTGAAATTTAGAAGTAAAACACCAAGAATGATTTTTAAAATACCTGCCAATTTATTTGTCATGTAAAACTGATTTTCATATTTATTATTTTATTTAATACAGTAACTTTTGAAAATGTCATTATAGTAATTTTTAAAATAGGCAAATTAAGATATAGAGAGGCTAAATTATATTTGTCTAAAGTCATTCAGTGGTGGAGCTTGGACTGGACCTAAAGGTAGACTGTAATCATCATGAAAAAAAACTTGTTTATCTGTACACTAAGCATTCACAGTGTATATATCAGAGCCTGGCACGTTGTTGCCACTGAATAAAGATTTGCCCATTAACTAAATCTAGAACTTGAGTTTGATACAATGGCAGGCTCTTTAGTTAATTATGCAGTTCCTGGTTGTACAAGAACTGTGTTGTACTTTTCTTAGTTTCTCCTATTTTAGCATTAGTGGTTCACCAATAGTGGGTTCTCAGTAATGTTATATGATAGGCAAAATATTATGATTTCAAGGCATGCATCAGAATAAAAGAGAAAATAGAGTTTACTTGAATGTTCAAAAAGGCTCTGTAAAGGAAAAAAGACTTGAATAGAGTTTTACAGTGTAGATGGGAGATGGAAAGAAGGGGGAAGGCATTCCTCATGGAAAATGATGGAGGAATAATCATATTATTCCAATACTTAATTTTTTATCTTCCTGAGGCTAGAAAGAACCAAGGTGACTGAAAAGAAATGAGTGGCACTTGTATTTATTCTGAATGTAAACAGTGGGGAAATTATGGCTTAATGAATACTTTGAGGAAAGACAGCAAGAGTCTGAAGAGTGTGTGTGTGTGTGTATACATTCTTTGTTGTGTATTTATATACAATTAAATATACCACTAGCTTCTAGATTTCTGCATTCACACATGCCATGCATGCAAGAATAGTATAGAACCTTTTTCCTATTCTACTCAGGTGTAGTAGCGAGAAACTACTACATGTAAATGTTACTAATTATTTTACTGGACTCTGTGATTCAATGAAATAACTACTCTGATTACTTTAGTGACTAAAATATAGTGTCTTGACTTTAACAAAATAAGAACAATCCCTAAAAATTGAATTTAATAACCATTTGCCAGATTTTTCTTTTGTAGAAAGAAATAGAATGCTGTTATAAAATGCAGCCATTAGGTATTTGCCTTTCAATAAGATATCATGCAAAGAGCTGACTCATTGGAAAAGACTCTGATGCTGGGAGGGATTGCAGACAGGAGGAGAAGGGGACGACAGAGGATGAGATGGAGGATGGCATCACGGACTGGATGGACGTGAGTCTGAGTGAACTCCGGGAGTTGATGATGGACAGGGAGGCCTGGCGTGCTGCGATTCATGGGGTCGCAAAGAGTCGGACACGACTGAGCGACTGAACTGAACTGAACTGAAGATCTCTTTGGGAACAATTTGAAAATTTTTAAAAACCCACTTTAAATTTGAATTGTAACAATGAATATTTTTGTTCTAAGGGTATCCATGCAATATATAGACAGTAAAACAAATTTGTTTTCAGGTTAGACATGAAAAATCTTAAGTAAGTTGTTAATAGTACATCATAGCACAAGACTGGAGAAGGAAATGGCAACCCACTCTAGTGTTCTTACCTGGAGTCCCAGGGATGGGGGAGCTTGGTGGGCTGCCATCTATGGGGTCACACAGAGTCAGACATGACTGAAGTGACTTAGCAGCAGCAGCATTGCACAAGAAGCTGCTTAATATGCTCTTCCTGAAGAGAAATGACATTTAAAATTTTTTATAAAACATTATAACATTAATGAGCTTCTTTAGAGAAGAAAATAAATCATGTGGTCTAATTCCACCCCCCAGATACAGTAATTTATTTCCATTTTAGCTTCATTTTCAGTCTTTAGACATCTGTCTGTTCTTTGCATGGTTATACTAGCTGATTAGTGAACACAGAATTCTATATGTGTGCACTAATATATCTGTGTGTATGTTGCTTAAGTAGATCAAATTAGCCTTTAGTTAATTAATTGTCTATATTTTCTGAAACCCACTTGTTGGAAAAGACCCTGATGCTGGAAAAGATTGAAGGCAAAAGAAGCAGGAGGCAGCAGAGGATGCGATGCTTAGCATTACCAATTCAATGGAAATGAATCTGAGCAAACTCCAGGAGATAGGGGAGGACAGAAGAACTGGTGTGTTGCAGTCCGTGGGGTCACAAAGATCAGATATGACTTACTTATTGACTGAATAACAATAGATTTTCTGAAGCATACATTTGTATTTAATACAGCAAATTCAGTATATATTTGACTTTGCAAAACCATTTCAATCTACTCTGCAGCAAACTATTCATGTCGAAGTATGGCAAAAACCACCACAATATTGTAAAGTAATTAGCCTCCAATTAAAATAAATAAATAGTTTTTTTAATTAATGCCATAAGAATTGCCCGGCATTCATTTTGTTACTCCAAACTGTTTATTGGAGGGAATGGGAGCAAAATATATGTCATGTTGCTGTGAGAGGAGATTTTCTTAAGTACCTCAATAGAAGATATTAATTCAGGAGAAAATAATCGCAACAAAGAAAAAGCCTGTAAAAGAATGTATCTCAAGCACTTAAGCTGAAACTAGAATCCAAATACTGACCTCTTAATCATGAGGGCGTCTCTTATCCTCTATTTACTTTAAAATTCAGTTCAGTTCAGTTCAGTTCAGTCGCTCAGTCGTGTCTGACTCTTTCCGACCCCATGAACCGCAGCACGCCAGGCCTCCCTGTCCATCACCAACTCCCAGAGTTCACTCAGACTCATGTCCATCGAGTCAGTGATGCCATCCAGCCATCTCATTCTCTGTCGTCCCCTTCTCCTCCTGCCCCCAATCCCTCCCAGCATCAGAGTCTTTTCCAATGAGTCAACTCTTCGCATGAGGTGGCCAAAGTACTGGAGTTTCAGCTTTAGCATCATTCCTTCCAAAGAAATCCCAGTGTTGATCTCCTTCAGAATGGACTGGTTGGATCTCCTTGCAGTCCAAGGGACTCTCAAGAGTCTTCTCCAACACCACAGTTCAAAAGCAGCAATTCTTCGGTGCTCAGCCTTCTTCACAGTCCAACTCTCACATCCATACATGACAGATTTGGTAAAAAAAAAAAAAAAAAAAAAAAAGCTTATCTTGAAATATTTGCTTAAGGACAAATCTCATTTCCCAATCAAGATACTATAGTGAATTAGTGCCAGAGATAGAACTCTGAAAAGAAAAAAGACGATATCTTTTGTCTTTCAGGTACATTATTATCAATGTTTATTCTCAAAGTTTGTCTTTTCCCATTGGACTCTAAATTTCTTTAAGATGAGAACTCTTGTATTCATTTTAATGTCCCTCCGAGAGCCAATCACAGTATCATGCACTCAAAAATGTATTGAATTAAATAACTTTACAAAGGACTCTACTCATCTATAAATATTCAGTTGGCAGATTAGACTTGAAATGATATTACTGAACGTTGGCTGCATCTTAACAACAGCTCTGTTAAAGCATAGTCATTGTTCAAGATTTTAGAGTTCAGAACTTCCTTTTGGTGTGTAATTCAAACATTTAAAAAGTTAAAATGAAGTCCTGTGTGTACTTTTTATTTTCATAAGAAGTGTGATATTAACACTGTTGGTTGATAAAATTTAAGAAGTATCTTGGGGTATCAGTTTTCTTTCTGTCACTCTCATATTACACATAATGTGAACTCAAACTCCTCAAAATGGCACACATGAACCTCTGAGATCTGGCTCCTGACTACATGTTCATCTTTATCTCCAAATAACCAACCTCTTTCAGCTTATCATATTTCAGTAGTATTAGCTATTTTTCTATTCTTCAGTTCAGTTCCATTGCTCAGGCGTGTCCAAGTCTTTGCGACCCCATGAATCGCAGCATGCCAGGCCTCCTTGTCCATCACCAACTCCCGGAGTTCACTCAGACTCACGTCCATCGAGTCTGTGATGCCATCCAGCCATCTCATTCTGGGTCGTCCCCTTCTCCCTCTGCCCCCAATCCCTCCCAGCATCAGGGTCTTTTCCAATGAGTCAACTCTTTGCATGAGGTGTCCAAAGTACTGGAGCTTCAGCTTTAGCATCATTCCTTCCAAAGAAACCCAGGGTTGATCTCCTTCAGAATGGACTGGTTGGATCTCCTTGCAGTCCAAGGAACCCTCAAGAGTCTTCTCCAACACCACAGTTCAAAAGCATCAGTTCTTTGGTGCTCAACCTTCTTCACAGTCCAACTCTCACATCCATACATGACCACAGGAAAAACCATAGCCTTGACTAGACGGACCTTAGTCGGCAAAGTAATGTCTCCTCTTTTGAATATGCTATCTAGGTCGGTCATAACTTTTCTTCCAAGGAGTAAGCATCTTTTAATTTCATGGCTACAGTCACCATCTGCAGTGATTTTGGAGCCCCCCAAAATGAAGTCTGACACTGTTTCCACTGTTTCCCCATCTATTTCCCATGAAGTGATGGGACCAGATGCCATGATCTTCATTTTCTGAATGTTGAGCTTTCAGCCAACTTTTTCACTCTTCACTTTCACTTTCATCAAGAGGCTTTTTAGCTCCTCTTCACTTTCTGCCATAAGGGTGGTGTCATCTGCATATCTGAGGTTATTGATATTTCTCCTGGCAATCTTGATTCCAGCTTGTGTATCTTCCAGTCCAGCATTCTTAGGTATTTCAATTCTATGAAACCTTAGGAATTTTTATTCAGTTTCCCTTCTGCCTGGAATGCTTATCCTTTGATTAGTCCCAAGATTAATGCCATAGTCCTGCATGGCTTGGACTGAATATCCCCTTTTCAAGGAGATATTTTCTGACCACCTACCTAAAGTAGATTCGCACCAGAACTGTTTTGCTGTAACACCACCTTTCATTTCATAGGACTTATCGCAATGATAATGATCATATTAATTGGCTATCTTCTCCAACGAAGTATACATTTCATAAGGACAAGGACCTTTTCCTACCTTTCCCCTGATTTACCTACTGTGCATAACACAGTGCCTAGTAGACAATAAGAACTTCACAGTAGGAATCTGTCTAAATATGCAGATATTTACTGCAGAAATGTAACATTTGCTATATTAACATAAGCAGTAAATTAATTTAAAGAGTGAAATGTATTTGTGATGCTCATTTATCTAAATCCAACTTCTAGTTAGTATTCCACATTGTAAGTCAGCCAAACTGTATTATTATTTTAACAATTGAGACTTTGGGACAAAGTTAGGAAATTTTCCCAAAGCTAATGATAGGGATGAAGAAAAGAGACCTGTGCCCTTTGTTTTTATTCAGAGAAGAAGTAACTAAATTTGTTTCACTTAAAAAAAAAAAGTAGATAAATGTGATATCAAATATTTCAAATTCCATATCTGTATATATAGATTTTAATAATTTACCTTAGGCAAAATTTCATAAATTTGAAAGTTTGATGGAAAGTTACTTCCAATGAAAGACAACAATGATTTCAAACAATATATTGAAACATTTAAAAACTAAATCCTGTCCCTATGTGCTAGTCTCTTCAGTCTTATCTGACTCTGTGCAACCTTATGGACTGCAGCCTGCCAGACTCCCCTGTCCATGGACAGAAGTTGCCTCTTCTCCTAGCAAGAATGCTAGAGAAGACAAAAAACAGAAAGAACAGCAATATTTTGTTCTGTATCAATTTCACTGAGCTTAACAAGCTTAAATGTGGGAATTCCCTGGTGGCCCAGTGGCCCAAATTGTATGGTCTTAATACAGAGTGCTATAAAATATTGATAATATATCATAGATGTGATGAATATTTTTCCTTTTCTTTGAAAATTTTATATCATACTGTACTACTGCTGTTGCATATTATTCCAATTGTAATTAATATTTGCTAATTTGATTTTTCAACATGATACTAGATATGGAATACTGCTAGCATTCTTTTGCTTGAGATAGATGGACTCTATCAGTACAATGTATTTCAGTTACTGCTGTACTGAGTATGTAAGTGGTTAAAATATAAGATTACCTAAATGTCTTAAATAACTTAGTATTTTCCTGAGAAGCACCATCTTTAGGAAAAGCTGGTCAATAAAAAGAGGAAATATGAAGAAGCAAATGTGAAAACTTTTAACTTTCAATTATTCACTTTTAATACGTGATTCACTCATACTTGATTTGGGATTTTGTTAAAGTGCACACATACAAATCTCATTTTTCAAATATAATAACTTATTTTCTTTTAATGTATATGTTTCAAACTAAAGAAATTAAAGTTTGAAATAGCTCTGTTTCAAACGAGAAAACAAGAGTATCAACTAGTGAGAAATATCTACATTTTGACCAAAATTTGGACTGTGATTGTAAACATTTTTGTAAGAACTTCATTCAAATACTGCCTCTCCTGTACTATATTTTATGTTTGCGTATTTCTTACCTTGAAAATGGTACTTGGCTTCTTTTTCCACCTAAGAGAAATAGAGATTGAATTTATGATCCAGACTAACACAATAGCAGCACCACTAATAACAACAACAACAACAAAAAAAAACAAATCTATGACCCAAGAATGTTTAAAGAACTGGAAATCAGACAGTGAAGTACAGTGATCCTAGAGAGATGATGAGCAAATAAAATGAACCCTACATTTTCATCAGTTTACTGCCTTGGGGTTTATAGGCCACAACTCAAGGAAGGAGAGCCAGGTAGAATTTGGTGAACTTCAGAAAACTAAGATCATGGCATCTGGTCCCATCACTTCATGGGAAATAGATGGAGAAACAGTGGAAACAGTGTCAGACTTTATTTTGGGGGGCTACAAAATCACTGCACATGGTGACTGCAGCAATGAAATTAAAAGACGCTTATTCCTTGGAAAGAAAGTTATGACCAAACTAGATAGCATATTAAAAAGCAGACACATTACTTTGCCAAAAAAAGTCCATCTAGTCAAGGCTATGATTTTTCCAGTGGTATGCATGTGTGTGCTGCTATTGAGAGTTGAATGTATGGATGTGAAGAAAGCTGAGCACCGAAAAATTGATGCTTTTGAACTGTGGTGTTGGAGAAGACTCTTGAGAGTCCCTTGAACTGCAAGGAGATCCAACCAGTCCATCCTAAAGGAGATCAGTCCTGGGTGTTCATTGGAAGGACTGATGCTAAAGCTAAAACTCCAGTACTTTGGCCACCTCATGCGAAGAGTTGACTCATTGAAAAAGACTGTGATGCTGGGAGGGATTGGGGGTAGGAGGAGAAGGGAACGACAGAGGATGAGATGGCTGGATGGCATCACTGACTCGATGGACATGAGTTTGAGTGAACTCCGGGAACTGATGATGGGCAGGAAGGCCTGGCATGCTGCGGTTCATGGGGTCGCAAAGAGTCGGACACGACTGAGCAACTGAATTGAACTGAACTGAAAAGGTGTGTGGAAATAAGAACTTGTGGATACCAGTTCAGTTCAGTTCTGTCACTCAGTCGTGTTCACAGAATACAATTCTAGAGAGAAAATAGACTTACAGGGAACTCCAGAGATTTGCAAAAACTAAGCATTCATCAGAGTACCAATCAGAACATGCATATAATGAAACTGAAGAAGACAGAGAAAGAACCATCTAAGAGGAATGGAAGGAAGTGCTCCCATTACTTACACAGGGTTAGGAATAAGGCCTGTTTCTACCAGCCAGGCTGAAAAAACTCAAAATTCATGGGACATTAAGTATTTAGGAGGACTTACTTCAACAGTAGATATAATTACAACTAGACTACATGCTGTTTTGTTTCAGATTAATAAATGTTAAAATCAAGACCCAAAAGGATTAAATTATTTCAAAGTAATTTAATTGTATCCCAGAACAAAGCTCAAGAATATTTGTAAAGTTTTTTCATGTCTAGCACTTCAGTTCAGTTCAGTTCAGTTGCTCAGTCATGTCCAACTCTCTGTGACCCCATGCAGCATGCCAGGCCTCCCTGTCCATCACCAACTCCTGGAGTCCACCCAAACCCATGTCCATCGAGTCAGTTATGCCATCCAACCATCTCATCCTCTGTCATCCCCTTCTCCTCCTGCCCTCAATCTTTTCTAGCATCAGGGTCTTCTCAAATGAGTCAGCTCTTTGCATCAGGTGGCCAGAGTATCGGAGTTTCAGCTTCAACATCAGTACTTCCAGTGAACACCCAGGACTGATCTCCTTTAGAATGGACTGGTTGGACCTCCTTGTAGTCCAAAGGACTCTCAAGAGTCTTCTCCAACACCACAGTTCAAAAAAATCAATTCTTCAGCACTCAGCTTTCTTCACAGTCCAACTCTCACATGACCACTGGAAAAACCATAGCCTTGACTAGACGGACCTTTGTTGACAAAGTAATGTCTCTGCTTTTTAATATGCTGTCTAGGCTGGTCATAACTTTCCTTCCAAAGAGTAAGCGTCTTTTAATTTCATGGCTGCAGTCAACATCTGCAGTGATTTTGGAGACCCAAAAATAAAGTCTGACACTGTTTCCACTGTTTCCCCATCTATCTGCCATGAAGTGATGGGACCGGATACCATGATCTTAGTTTTCTGAATGTTGAGCTTTAAGCCAATATTTTCACCCTCCTCTTTCACTTTTATCAAGAGGCTCTTTAGTTCTTCTTCACTTTCTGCCATAAGGGTGGTGGTCTTCTTCATATCTGAGGTGATTGATATTTCTCCCGGCAATCTTGATTCCAGCTGTGCTTCATCCAGCCCAGCATTTCTCATGATGTACTCTGCATATAAGTTAAATAAGCAGGGTGACAATGTACAGCCAAGATGTACTCCTTTTCCTGTTTGGAACCAGTCTGTTGTTCCATGTCCAGTTCTAACTGTTGCTTCCTGACCTGCATATAGGTTTCTCAAGAGGCAGGTCAGGTGGTCTGGTATTCCCACCTCTTTCAGAATTTTCCACAGTTTGTTGTGATCCACACAGCCAAAGGCTTTGGCATAGTCAATAAAGCAGAAGCAGATGTTTTTCTGGAACTCTCTTGCTTTTTCCATGATCCAGCAGATGTTGGCAATTATCTCTGGTTCCTCTGCCTCTTCTAAAACCAGCTTGAACATCTTGAATTTCATAGTTCACATATTTCTGTAGCCTTGCTTGGAGAATTTTAAGCATTACTTGACTAGTGTTTGAGATATGTTGGGATTGGAATGAAAACTGACCTTTTCCAGTCCTGTGGCCACTGCTGAGTTTTCCATATTTGCTGGCATATTGAGTGCAGCACTTTCACAGCATCATCTTTCAGGATTTGAAATAGCTCCACTAGAATTCCATCACCTCCACTAGCTTTGTTCGTAGTGATGCTTCCTAAGGCCCACTTGACTTCACATTCCAGGATGTCTGGCTCTAGGCGAGTGATCACACCTTTGTGATTATCTGAGTTGCTAAGATCTTTTTTGTACAGTTCTTCTGTGTATCCTTGCCACCTCTTCTTAATATCTTCTGCTTTTGTTAAGTCCCTACCATTTCTATCCTTTATTGAGCCCATCTTTGCATGAAATGTTCCCTTGTTGTGTCTAACACTTCAGAAGGTAATATTCACAATGTTTGGCATCGTGACCAAAGATAGCTAGACATGCAAAAAGCACAAAAACACACCCATTATTAGGAGGAAAAAAATAAATCAAAACTAACACAGAGCTGACACAGACAGTAGAGGTAGCAGTGAAGGACTTAAACACATTTCTTGTGGCTGTATTGTGTATGTTCAAAATTTTAAATAGATGCATAGAAGCTATAAGAGAGAGCCAAATCAAAATTCTAGATAGCAAAACTACCATGCTTCTGATGGAAAATAAATTGAAATGGATTCACGGAAATTGATATATGGCAAAATAAAAGCATATTGAACTTCAGGACGTAGCGAAAGAAACTAGCCAAAATAATGCATGAATAGAAAAGAGAATTTGTTGACCAGAGCACTTAAGAAATCTGGGACAATGTTCAGAAACAGTGACAGACTTTTATTTTGGGCGGCTCCAAAATCACTGCAGATGGTGACTGCAGCCATGAAATTAAAAGATGCTTACTCCTTGAAAGAAAAGTTATGACCAACCCAGACAGCATATTGACAAGCAGAGACATTACTTTGCCAACAAAGGTCCTTCTAATCAAGGCTATTGTTTTTCCAGTAGTCATGTATGGAGAGTTGGACGATAAAGAAAGCTGAGCACCAAAGAATTGATGCTTTGAACTATGGTGTTAGAGAAGACTCTTGAGAATCCCTTGGACTGCAAGGAGATCCAACCAGTCCATTCTAAAAGAAATCAGTCCTGAATATTCACTGGAAGGACTGATGTTGAAGCTGAAACTCCAATACTTTAGCCACCTGATGTGAAGAACTGACTCATCTGAAAAGACCCTGATGCTGGGAAAGATTGAGGGCAGGAGGAGAAGGGGATGACAGAGCATGAGATGTTGAATGGCATCACTGACTCAATGGATATGAGTTTGAGTAAACTCTGGGAGTTAGTGATAAACAGGGAGGCCTGGCGTGCTGCTTTCCATGGGGTCACAAAGTGTTGGACATGACTGAACAACTGAACTGAATTGAACTGAACTGATAGTATACATGTATTTGGAGTCCCTATAAGTAATGAATGAGGAACTTAAAACAAATATTTAAAGAAATAATTTCCAATTTTTTTTGAAATCTGATGAAAATGAAAGGCCCATAAATCCAAAATACTCAATGTACTCCAAACAAAGGAATTATGATGAAAACTAAATTAAGCATATCAGAATCAAATTGTATAAAAAGAAGAGGAAGTCTTATAAAGCAATGAAAAAAACAGATTATAAACAGTATGTAAAAAGGAGCAGAATTAAGGATTATAACTAACATTGTCAGAAACAGGATGAGATGACAATGGAGCAATATATTTAGAGTAGTAAAAGAAAGACATTTGACATCTTACAGTTCCACGCCTAACAAAAATAATTTGTCAAAAATGAAAGCAAAATAATGACTTTTCAGATATGCAATCAAAAGAAAACAAACGGAGATGAAATATAAATACACACTAAAATTTGAAATGAATACCACCTGGTAAAGGTAACTACACAAATATTGGTTTGACCAAAAAGTTTGTTTAGGTTTTTCTATACGATCATATAGAAAAACCTGAATGAATTTTTTGGTCAACACAATAAATATGTGTGATTTTTTTCTTAGTATGTAAATCTTTTTAGGAGATAACAAAGTAAAACAATGCATTGTGTTATTTGCAACACACATATGCATAATGTGTCACAATAATAACATAAAGGCCAGAAGAGGAGAAATAGAAGTCTTATTTTATGATTCTTGTACAATATATTCTAAAGCTTGCTCCTTTAGGATGTGATAGTTGGACTATAAAGAAAGCCGAGCACCCAAAAATTGGTGTTTTTGAACTGTAGCATTGGAAAAGACTCTTCAGAGTCCCTTGGACTTCAAGGAGATCAAACCAGTCCATCCTAAAGAAATCAGTCCTGAATATTCATTGGAAGCACTGATACTGAAGCTGAAATGCCTATATTTTGGCCACCTGACATGCAGAACTAATTCATTAGAAAATATCCTGATGCTGGAAAAGATTGAAGGCAGGAGAAGAAGGGGACAACAGAGGATGAGATGGTTGGATGGCATCACTGACTCAATGGACATCAGTTTGAGCAAGCTCTAGGAGTTGGTGATGGACAGGGAGGCCTGGCATGCTACAGTCCATTGGGTCACAAAGAGTCAGACACGACTGAGCAACTGAACTGAACTGAAACCCTAAAGGATCTGTAAAAATAACAAAACAGAGCTTATAAGTCCAAAAAAAGAAATAATGGGAACATAAAAATATTTCATGAGTTTAACAGAAGGAAGAAAAAGTGGAAAGGAGAATGAAGAATTGACAATATTATAGAAAATAAGTGGCAAGACTGTCAATTCAAACATGACCATATCAATAATGACATCAAATATAAAAGGCCTAAATACAACAACTGAAAACCACTGATTATAAATTGACTTTTTTAAAGCAAGAACAATCTAATTTTATTTATGAGAAACACTTTAAAGATACAAGTAGTTAAAAGTAAATAGATGGAAAATTATATATTATGCTAACACTAATCATAAGAAAAGTAGACTTCAGAGTAAAGGTTAACATCAGGTCATTTCATAATAATATTAATAAGTAAAATTTGTTAACAGAACAATTTATTAAAAAGACATTACCATCCTAAATGTTTATGTACCTAATAACATAGCTTCAAAATACATTAAGCAAAAACTTATAGCTCTCAATCCACAATTATATTTGGAAAGGTAAATATCTTTCTAAATAACTAATAGAGCCAGAACTAGTAGATAGAAGCATAATCAGGACATAAAATATTTGACTCCATCAGCCAACTTTACCTAATTGACATTTATAGAACATTTTACCTCATAACAGCACAATACATATACATTTCAAGTGCATGTGAAACACATAAATATATCATATTCTGGACAATAAAAATAAGTTTCAATGAATTTAAAATGATTGAATGAAACTAGAATTAAATCAGTCTCCAAATACTTAGAAATCAAATAACCATGGATCAAAGAATAAAACAAAAAGGAAATAACATATTTTGAACTAAATGGCAGTGAAAATATAAACATTGAAAGTTATGGGATACCGCTAAAGCAATACTTTGAGAGAAAATTATAGCACTACATGCTGATAGTACAGAGGACAAAAAGATTAAAACTAATTACCCCATTTTTCACTTGAAGAACCTAGTAGACATGTTTTAAACTCCAAAGAATAAATATCAGAGCAGAAATCATTACAAAATAGGGATGATGTCAGTAATGCAAAGTTGGTTTAGTATTTGAAATCAAGCAATGATTTTTACCATATGCACAAACTAAAAAAGAAAACCATATAAAATATTGAAAATAAATAAAGAGGAGCTAAATGGGACAGCTATACTATTTACAAGTCAGAAAACTCAAAATTGTAAAGGTGTCATTTTTCATCAAACATCAATATGTTAAGTTAAATGCCAACCCAAATCCTACCATGTTTTAATTGAAGGAATTTACAAGCTGATTCTAAAACTCATATGGAAATACAAAGAATATAGAATCACCAAAACAACTTTGGAAGTGAAGAACAAAGTTGGAGAAATAATATTACCTGCTTTCAAGATTTACTATGGTACTACAGTGTACTCTAATTGGCATAAAGGCAGAATAGAGATTCCAGAAATATATCCGCCCATAAAGGGACAGCTAATTTTTGACAATATTGAGGATGTAAAGGACGTGGAAATAATACACACTTCTTGAAGGAATATGAATGCTATGCCTGCTATGGAAAATAGTTGTATACTTTTCTAAAAAGTTTAAAACCATCTGATCTATCCATTCCAATGTTAAGTATTTATTTAAGAAAAACCAAACCATATATTCATAACAAAAATTGTGCTCAGTATTTATAGCATCTTTATTTGCAATAGTCAAAGCTGGAAATAACCCAAATGTCTAGCAGGTGGATGGATAACAAATGTGATTTGTCCATGCAGTAAAGTGCAATGAACTACTGACTGACACACACAACATGCATAAATCTTGAAATAATTATACTGAGTGAAAGAAGTTAGAAAAAAAGAGTACATTCTGTGTGGTCCCATTTATATTAATATAACACTCAAGGAAATACAAAGTAAATTATATGGCTGAAAGACAGTAGTTTCCTAAGGGGAAGAGTACAGTGGGCAAGGGATGGAGAATAGGCCAGTTGAAGAGATAGATTACAAAGAAGTAAAAGGAAATTTGTTGAGGTCATGACTGTGTTTATTAAATTGATTGCGTTAATAGCTTCAGAAAGTGAAAGTGAAAGTGAAGTTGCTCAGTCATGTCCGACTCTTTGCGACCCCATGGACTGTAGCCCACCAGGCTCCTCTGTCCATGGGATTTTCCAGGCAAAGAATACTGGAGTGGGTTGCCATTTCCTTCTCCAAATAGCTTCAGAAGTATATACCTATTAACAAAACAAGCATGTACATATGCTACAACTTAATCAAATTTTACACTTTATATATGTGCATTTCATTGTAATTGAATGAAACAGATGAATCTGTAATCAATCAAGAAATATCATAAATGAATTATAAATGATTCAGATTGAATCAAATCTAATGAAACTGAATAAAAAGTCTGTAAACAAACAAAAAGAAAATGATATTTTCATGTGGTCACAATAAATCCAGTAAGGAAAAAATTTAAGTAGTACTGATGAAGACCAGAAGGTTTGTTTCTGATTCTCTAGTCCAGTAATTCAATATTCTATGAGTTTAATATTAATCTATTTTATGAAACATTCATGTTTAGGCAATTGATAGGTTGTTCATTTCTTCTAAACACAGAGGAAACTCCACATTATCCTAGCTAGCTAACAGGAAATGCTTTCCCAGATATATTCTTCTTGATTTTGAACAAGGAATTAAAAAGACACTTGTTTAATTTGCAAATGTATTTTTTTCTACAGACTTAGCATCAAAATTTTAAATCTGAAAAGGATCACAGAAATCATGCAGCCTATTTCCTCACTGTATCAAGGCAAATTGAGGGCAATTTAAATGACTAGTTTAGGATATGAAAAATAGATAGTAGTGGAACTGAAACTAAAATTCAAGTCTCATACACTCCAAAACTCTTTGTGAGACATCATGTAGGCTACTTCAACCTGATATATTATGTATGATAGCATAATGGATTTTCTAAATAACTTGAACAAGCCTTTACCTTGCACTGACAAATTAGTTGAAAGAAGATAAAAAAGATCACGGCAGGTTCAAATGAAAAATTGATCGGAGATACCATCTAAATCTGATACTGACTCAGTATGAGATGTATAGAAGACAGCAAGCAATACTTTAACATATTTATGTATAGGTAAACAGAGATAGAGCCTAGTAAAAGCATGAAAGTATGTGATGGGTAATTATTAATAATTGCTAATAATTAATAATAGTGCTCACCAGTCTTCTGTCAGTAAATTGACTTTACTCTGGTTTCTTTACTGGATAATTTGTTTTGTCTTGCCTGCATCAGTTCTTTTGTTGAATTATTATTGTAATTATATGTGTGAACAAGATTTTTTGCAAGTGTAAGGACTTTAGGTTCTTGTTCATTTATGACTTAATAGCAGCAACAACAAAAGTAGCAAATGTTTATAGAGGGTTAAATATATGCCTGCTACAAGTTAGCGCTGCAGGGCTTCCCTGATGGCTCAACAGTAAAGAATCTGCCTGCAATGCAGGAGATGCAAGTTTGATCCCTAAGTCAGGAAAATCTCCTGAAGGAGGAAATGGCAACCCACTCTGGTATTCTTGCAGGGAAATCCCATGGACAGAGGAGCCTGGCGGGCTATAGTCCAAAGGGTCACAAAAAGTCAGATATGACTGAGCATGAGCTTGGAATGCTTTATATATTTCATTTCTTTATATGGAGAAGAAAATGGCAACCCGCTCCAATATCCTTGCCTGGCAGGCTGCAGTCCATGGGGTTGCAGAGAGTTAGACACAACTGAGCGACTAACACACATGCACACTTCTTTATAAACTTTAGATATTTCTAAATACATCACATATTTAATGCCTTTGATTGCTACAAAACTTGTAAGTTTGGGTTTTTTATGATCTCCATTTCACAGATGAGGAAGATGAGAATATACTAAGTGGTGAACAGAATAAACTCTGGAGATAATACCCTTAACCACTTTGAAAATGGATAAAATTTGCTTTAAAATGTTTAAAAAAAGCTTGACACTTTAGCCAAAATTGACAGGAAAGGTTACATTCCAAACTGAATCTTTCTGCTTGTATTGGCAAAATTTTTCTGCTCTTAATAGTGTCTGTTTAATGAGCAAATTGCTTTAAGTGTATGTATATCACTGTGGCACTGAGGATACAGACATTTAGCCAATTTCTTTCTCATCTGTGATAATTCCAGTGCTGCCTAGTTGTACAATAGCACTCTGAATTTAACCTGAAAAAATATAACTTAAGAAATTAACATTTTAAACTTAAATTGCTAATGTATAAATGGGGGCAATCAGATCAGTAGCTGTCCAGTTATAATGTTCTCAAAACAATGATTAATAATCAAAATGTATCCTATTGATTGGAGAGCTCTTCAGTAAGGAGACTTTCAGAAAACATTTAGCAATAACCACTGCACATACATATGGGTTGGCCAAAGTGTTCATTCAGGTTTTTCCAGAAAATACAGAGATTTTAATGAATAGTCTGTCTCATAGAGCACCCTCCTTTTATCAGGGAGTTATACCTGGCAGTGAATGTATTTTGAGAGTCTGCTCCGTGGGAAAAAACACAAAATAAAGATTTCCTCCTGAGTAACTGATAAGACTTCTTATTTTATATCATATTTCTTTTTCTTCTTCCCTTTTTCTTGATAAATTTTGTCCACCTTCTAAAACCTAGTTTCACTATTTCATCTCTGAAGTTTTCCTTCAATTTGATTTCTTTCTCCTTTGACTTTGAGCAGAACATTGAGTTCCACACCTAGCACTCAGTTATATGGTATTTGTGCCATTAATTATTGATTCCAACAACTAGATTGTTAAATTAAATAAGTCCATTAAATAATGGACTTCCCTGGTGGCTCAGTGGTAAATAATCCACCTGCCAATGCAGGCAGGTTTGATTCCTGAGTTGGGTCGTCTCCTGGAGTAGTAAATGACAACTCACCCCAGTATTCTTACCTGAAAAATTCCACAGTTACAGGAAGCTGGCAGGCTACAGTCCATGAGGTCACAAAGAGTCAGACATGACTGAATGACTGAGCATGAAGGCACATAATAAATAGTACACACCTTGCAGATAGTGGCTCTGTATATTGTTTCTCTGACTCTACAGAACTTCCCACAGAGACTCAAGTAGGAAACTCTTGGGATACTCCGATCCCTTCGTCCACCTAAAAAAAAAATGTGCATATTGAGTTCAGGTCCATGAAATCAACATAGGAGGCTCCTGCCCACACTTTCTCCCACAGACAGTTGTGAGCAAATAAACAGAGCAATTCTCTCTGAAAGAAAATTAGAAACTAGCTGAGCAGTTCCTACACAAGGCAAATGAGAAACGTTGTTTAGTCACTAAGTCATGTCTGACTCTTTGTGACCCCGCGGACTGTAGCCCTCCAGACTCCTCTGTCCTTAGGATTTCCCAGGCGAGAATACTGGAGTGGGCTACCATTTCCTTTTACAGGGGATCTTCCCCACCCAGGGATCAAATCTAGGTCTCCTGCATCTCTTGGTTGTCAGGGAGATTCTTTCCCACTGAGCCACCTGGGGAGAAAATGAGAAACTCATCTAAAAGGTGGGAAAGACTGGAACACACTCTCACCATAAACCTCACCCCTCACACAGCAAGGCACAATCAGGAGGGAACTCACAAACTCCCACTTCTGTCTGAAGAGCAGTAGGTTTGGACCCCACAACTTTTAAGACTTACATCTGAGGGAAGGATATCCAAAACATTCACCTCAGAGAGCAAGCAGAGTTTGGGTCCATGAAACCTGCAAGACTAGACTATAGCATTGGCTCACAAGGACTTATTGTGACTATTCCCCCTAGGGCTCAGTAGAGAGGGAGAAGGCAAAAAGGACATCCATCCCCTAGTCTTTTCATGAAAGAGGTCCATTTGCCTGTTATAAATGCTGTGGGCTGAGAATGCCATCCCTCCATTCTGTATATACAATGGAATATTATTCAATCACAAGGAAGAAGGAAACCCTGCCATTTGCAACAACATAAATGACCCTTATAGCATTATGCTAAGTGAAATAAGCCCAACTGGTAGAAACAGAGTAGAAAAGTAGTTGCCAATTTTATTTGTAATTGATAGTTTTGTCAGTTATGACTCAATGAAGCTGAATATTTTTTAAATGTGCATTCATTTGAAGATGGACATAGTGCTCATTCTCAAAAGAAATAGCAACTGAAGATTTTTCATCTCTGAAGTGGTTTAGATAGCATCTTACTGAGATGAATAGAAGCAGAAAGTTAAAAGTCCAGCCAAATATTTATTAGGTTGAACATGATTGAAGCCTTCATTAGATAAGAGTCTGTTAGCACTTCTAATCTAGTCCAAATACATTACAAATTATCCTTTATCAAAGAATCTCCAGGGACCTCAAAATACTTATGCTTATCTATTTCTCCAAAATACATGCAATAATACTGTAAAAGAACTAATCAGAGTTTTTAAATCATGAGAACTTGCTCTAAAGTCCCTCAATTGAATGCTTTTTGTTGTTGTTCATAAGTTGTATCCAACTCTCTGTGGCCCCATGGACTGCAGTATGTCAGGCTTCCCTGTCCTTCAGGATCTGCTGGAGTTTGTTTTAGAATCATTAGAAATGATTGATAAAGCATGAAAGTATTAATGCTCTCCATAATGGACTAATGGAGGATCACCTTCTTGAATGCCACCTCCCTTGTCTCTTAAACTGAATTAAAACTACCTTGAAAGATTGTTTCTTAGTTATTTAAGAGTTACTAAATTGGCTGAATTAAGGCTAGAAATATGAACTTAGTGATTAATAAATAAAGTCCTTTGGAAAGGATGTTTATAATCCCATATCATATTCATTTTGGGGTAAGATTCCTTGAATCTCATTATCACATGCACAAAAATATACGTCTTTGTTGTCTTACTTGTCTTTCCTTACTTGTTGTTGTTGTTCAGTCCCTCAGTCACTCATGTTCGACTCTTTGTTTGCAACCCCATGAACTGCAGCATGCCAGACTTCCCCATCCGTCACCATCCCCCAGAGTTTACTCAACTCTTGTCCATTGAATTGCTGATGCCATCCAACCGGCTCACCTCCTGTTGTCCCCTTCTCTTCCTGCCTTCAATCTTTCCCAGCATCAGGGTTTTGTCCAATTACTCTGCTTTTCTCATTATGTAGCCAAAGTACTGGAGCTTCAGCATCACTGAGAATATTCAAGGTTGATTTCCTTTAGGATTGACTGGTTTGATCTCCTTGCTGTTCAAGGGATCCTGAAGAGTCCTCCCCAACACCACAGTTCGAAAGTGTCAGTTCTCTGAACGCGCATCTCTCTTTATGGCGCAACTCTCACATCTGTACGTGACTACTGGAAAAACCATAGCTTGACTAGACAGACCTTGTTGGGAAAGCAATGTCTCTGCTTTTTAACGTTTACTAATAATAATGTCAGTGCCTTGCATTCTCTGCTGTTTCCTTTGAAACCACTTCCTATTGATTATATTCATCAAAATGCTGGCTTTGAATGACTGATGAGTTCTAATCTGTATAGGCACTGAAAGTCTGAGGTAAAAATAATTCTACTTTTCACATTTTCTTTTTCTGAATCTTTCCTCTATTATAAGAACTTATCAGCGATTTCTTTCTATTAATATATCCCATTGTTGGAATAGCATCATGAAGCAAAATATATGCTGACAGTTCACAGATTTATTATTTTATTTGTTATATTCACATTTTAAAGAGTGATGTTCCACAGTTAAATGAATCCAAAGAGATTAAATCTCCTTAAAAGAATCAATCCTCTCAGAGTAGTATGTTTTGCCAGCAGGGCTTGATCAGACCATAATAGGGTGTGGGCTTTCTGAGATTGAAACACATTCATCTGTTCATCTACCTGATGTGGAAGTAGGGGTTTTTGAGTTTTAATATCTTAAAATATTGATTTTCTCTCTATTATAATCAAATGCATTCAAATTCATTTATTTCAATGAAATTATCAGGACCAGTAGAAAATTACACTTGGGAAATGAATTTGATTCATATACTTGATAAATTATCATGTATGGGTATTAAAAAGTCCAATTTTCATGAGTATTAGCTTATGGTGTTTTGATTGAAATGCCAACTGAACTTCTTGGAGAACTTAGCTCTAGGATAAGCAGTGAGCACCTTCCACTTGAGTTCATGATTCAACCCTACTCACTTGCTCCCTATCAACCCTGACCATGGGTCATGCCCAGCCTGTGTGTGTATGTGCTTAGTCACTTCAGTCGTGGCTGACTCTGTGCAACCACCTGAGTCAACAGCATATCATGGATTTAGTCAAAGAAACCCCATTGGAGGCCTATGTTAGACAGGGATAATCCATTCTTATTTGCCTATAAACAGTCTCCTTTGTACCTGGACACGCCTCTCCCTTTCCCATAGAAAGGAATTTTATCAAAAAAGACATAATAATTAATATCTGATCCTACTGCCTCTCCCAAGGTATCTATCTAATGCCAAATTATAAATCTAGCCATATTGGACTCTTGAATCTATAACCAACATAATGACTGTTCTGTTTCCTCACAGAATGGGGAATGCTTGGTTTATTGCACATTAGTTATGGTGCCCATATCCTCAAGTGGGAACTGATACAGTCAGTGTCACAGTGCTATCTGCACAAAGTTTAGGCAAATCAGGCCCATCGACTATGATGTGAGGTTGATGCTGAAAGACATAGCACCCAGATCTAGCATTAAGTTAGTTAATGTTCAGGTCTACCATTTCACTTCCTTTTTGAAATCAGAATCTCCACTTCCATCATCAGTTTCTGAAAGGTCATGCAGTTAGCACCTAAGGAGAGAAAGTGGGCAGGGCATTTATGGCCATTGAATCTGGGTAGTTGCTACTTTGGTCAGTGTGTGTTCTATTATCCAATGCTTACCCCTTTAACTATGAGGCATTTGTTTAAAAAAGATTTTTAAACTTACGCTATATTCTAGTGAAATACTTTTTTCTAAGTAGCATTCATTTCAGTTCAGTCGCTCAGTCGTGTCCAACTCTTTGCGACTCCCTGAAGCACAGCACACCAGCCCTCCCTGTCCCATCACCAACTCCCGGAGTCCACCCAAACCCATAGCCATTGAGTAGGTGATGCCATCCAACCATCTTATCCTCGGTCGTCCCCTTCTCCTGCCCTCAATCTTTCCCAGCATCAGGGTCTTTTCCATGAGTCAGCTCTTCACATCAGGTGGCCAAAGTATTGGAGTTTAAGCTTTAGCATCATTCCTTCCAAAGAAATCCCAGGGTGGATCTCCTTCAGAATGGACTGGTTGGATCTCCTTGCAGTCCAAGGGACTCTCAAGTCTTCTCCAACACCACAGTTCAAAAGCATCAATTCTTCAGCGCTCAGCTTTCTTTATAGTCCAACTCTCACATCCATACATGACCACTGGAAAAACAATAGCCTTGACTAGACGGACCTTTGTTGGCAATGTCTCTGCTTTTTAATACGCTATCTGGTTTGGTCATAACTTTCCTTCCAAGGAGTAAGCGTTTTTTAATTTCATGGCTACAATCACCATATACAATGATCTTGAATCCCCCCAAAATAAAGTCAGCCACTGTTTCCACTGTTTCCCCATCTATTTGCCATGAAGTGATGGGACCGGATGCCATGATTTTAGTTTTCTGAATGTTGAGCTTTAAGCCAGTTTTTTCACTCTCCTCTTTCACTTTCATCAAGTGGCTCTTTAGTTTTTTTCACTTTTTGCCAAAAGGGTGGTGTCATCTGCATATCTGAGGTTATTGATATTTCTCCCAGAAATCTTGATTCCAGCTTGTGTTTCTTCCAGTCCAGCGTTTCTCATGATGTACTCTGCATATAAGTTAAAAAAGCAGGGTGACAATATACAGCCTTGATATACTCCTTTTCCTATTTGGAACCAGTCTGTTGTTCCATTTCCAGTTCCAACATTTGCTTCCTGACCTGCATACAGGTTTCTCAAAAGGAAGGTCAGGTGGTCTGGTATTCCCACCTCTTTCAGAATTTTCCATGGTTTATTGTGATCCACATAGTCAAAGGCTTTGGTATAGTCAATAATAGTAACATTAAAGTACATATATATTTACATCTTACTTGCAACAAATAATCCTTATAGGATTGTTTATTAAATTACCTTATTATTCAATATTTAGTAATTATGTTATTAAATAATCCTTAAAGGATTCTAAATATGCTCCCTCCTCAAGCTCCCTTTAATTGGAAAGCAAAGTATATGAGCTTAGACCAGGGTGACCAATAATTATACATTGTCAGACCATTTTCGTTGCCATTTTTAGTTGATCTTTTAAAAATTTTCCCTTTGATTAGATAGTTTCAAAGGTAATATTCTCTATGAAATAAGGGTACACTCACTATTTTGTGGTTGAAATGCCCAACTAAACACCTCAATCTGCATAGTATACTTACAGTATAAAACCTAACCTCACATACTCCCACTGGTTTTTTTAATTAGAGAGAATAAAATTTATTTCAGTATGACAATCTCTATGTCAGTTCGTGTTGCTGCAAATGGCATTATTATTTTTATAATGCCTGAGTAATATTCCACGGTGTGTGTGTGTATGTATGTATGTATGTATATGCATAACACGTCTTCTTTATCTGTTCCTCTGTTAATGAACCTTTAGGTTGCTTCCATGTCTTGGCTATTGTAAACAGTGCTGTGATGAACATTGGGGTGCATGTATCCTTTTGGATCATGTTTTTCTCTGGATATATGCCCAGGAGTGGGACTGAAAGATTATATGGTAGCTCTGTTTTTAGTTTGTTTTTTAACTCCATACTGTTCTCCATAGTGGCTGTACCCATTTACATGCCCATCAACACTGTAGAAGGAATCCCTTATCTCCATCCTTTGTGGATTTTCAATGGTAGCTGTTCTGACTGGTGTAAGGTGGTATGTCACTGTAGTTTCTTACACCCTTTATATGTGGAATATAAAGAGAAATGACACAAATGAACTTGCAAAACAGGAAGAGACTCACAGGCTTAGAGAATGAACTTATGGTTGCCTATGCACACTGCTATATTTAAAATGGATAACGAACAAGGACCTACTATATAACATAGGGAGCTCTGCTCAATGTTACGTTGCAGCCTGGATGGGAGGCGAGCTTAGGGGAGAATGGATACATGTATATTGCATAGCTGAGTCCCTTTGTTGTCCACCTGTGACTATTACAACATTGTTAATCAGCTTATCCCAATACAAAATTAAAAGTTCAAAAAGAAGAAGAGCAAAACATATTGTTATTATGTAGAAGATATTTAATACTGTGTATTTTTAAAATGAGGAATTTTTAACTTTCAAGGATACAAGTGTCTCCATACTAATAAATTGAATTATTCAAAGAAAAAAAAATAAAATATTTTGCATGGGTTTTAGTCTGTGAATCATTTTCTTTATAATGAAAATGATCATGTTTAATGTTGTGAATCATATCTTTTAACAGTTATGATAAAGCTTCTAAATCCAAACTGAAAATTATGTGTTAGAAGCTTCCAAATTAAAAACAAAGGAAATACCTTCTCAGGGTGAGTTAGTAATTTTTAGCACTTGAATACCACTCAGTAACTTCACCTGCTGCACTGATGCACACTTTGGTTTCATGCAGAGGTAAAGATGACTCATTATAGCCTTTTAAAAATTTGAATCCAAATGGAGAGAATAATTTCCATCCTGAGTGAACTTGGTCTTATTCTCAGGGTGTACCTGGGCCTGAGTTTGAACCCTTTACATGGGGTTCTTGGTGTTATATTTGTTTGGTATAGACCTAGGACATTCCACATCAGGTTAATCCTCCTCTAAATGTTCAATTCTTATGGACAGAAACATATATATTGGCTTCTCTCCATGTGCTCTAGACTGCTGAGCTGCACAGGTTTGATTTTGAGATATTTGATCATCCACACTCACGGTATTTAATCACTTTGTGTGTGTAGAGCCCAAAGCATCATTATTATTTGACTTAAACAGCAATCCATCCTTAGAATATGAATGATTTATGATTTTTTTCAGAAGTATCATTCAGTCATTCTAATCAAAAAATTATATATAGTGGAATATAATTAGTTTCCTATTTCTGTACAGTCTTTCCATTTTTTATGCCTTCTTTCAGGCAGTTTACCCAAGTTCATTTCTATTAGAACAGATCCTGCTTACACAGCATTCAAGTCAGGTTTATCACTGTCAAAGTGAAGTGGAAAAATGCAAGCAACTCTTTTATCTATTATAAGCCAAAAAAATTACTATGCATAAAAAAATCATGACTACAGAAAGAAAACCAGTAAACTACCAGTTATCTTGTTACATATATATAGTTTTAAATGACCAAACTATAAAGTTGTTTCAAGTGAAAATATGTTTATTAGAAAGCCAAGTGAATTAACCTTACATTTACTTTAATGAAGCTGAAATTATGATCTATGTATCTAAGTGCCATTATCAAGAAAATTGAAAGTCACCACTAATATTGCGGAATTGTGCAATATACACTTTAATTCCAATTAATAATAATAACATGTGCTTTCTGGAAAGAACCTTTGTGAATTCAAAATTGTTGTTTGGGATTAAATTGCGTCAAACTCTTTTGTGGCCCAACGGACTGCAGCCCGCCAGTTTCCTCTGTCCATGTGATTTCCCAGGCAAGAATATTGACATGAGTTGCCATTTTCTTCTCCAGGGAATCTTTCCAATCCAGAGATTGAACCAACGTCTCTTGTGTTTCCTACATTGCAGGATTCTTTACCACTGAACTACCAGGGAAACCCCCGAATTTAAAATTACTTCTTACTTAATTTTAAAGAATTTTTTCTCCTAGACTTTTGATTATTATCCACTGAGGAATTGCCAAGTATTCAGTTATATTTCATTTATTCAGATATTTTCATAAAGTATATTTGGGAAAATGTCTCTAAAATGTCATTTTATTTTTAGTAAAATCGAAAACTGTTATACTGAACCTTTTTCACCACACATGAGAATAATACGGTAGCTTCATTTTCTGCCTTAATGACAGTTCAGTTCAGTTCAGTTCAGTTCAGTCGCTCAGTTGTGTCCGACTCTTTGCAACGCCATGAATCGCAGCACGCCAGGCCTCCCTGTCCATCACCATCTCCCGGAGTTCACTCAGACTCTAGTCGATCGAGTCCGTGATACCATCCAGCCATCTCATCCTTGGTCGTCCCCTTCTCCTCCTGCCCCCAATCCCTCCCAGCATCAGAGTCTTTTCCAAAGAGTCAACTCTTTGCATGAGGTGGTCAAAGTACTGGGGCTTCAGCTTTAGCATCATTCCTTCCAAAGAAATCCCAGGGCTGATCTCCTTCAGAATGGACTGGTAGGATCTCCTTGCACTCCCAGGGACTCTCAAGAGTCTTCTCCAGCACCACAGTTCAAAAGCATCAATTCTTTGCTGCTCAGCCTTCTTCACAGTCCAACTCTCACATCCATACATGACTCCTGGAAAAACCATAGCCTTGACTAGATGGACCCTAGTCGGCAAAGTAATGTCTCTGCTTTTGAATATACTATCTAGTTTGGTCATAACTTTTCTTCCAAGGAGTAAGCGTCTTAATTTCATGGCTGCAGTCACCATCTGCATGATTTTGGAGCCTCCAAAAAATAAAGTCTGACACTGTTTCCACTGTTTCCCCATCTATTTCCCATGAAGTGATGGGACCGGATGCCATGATCTTTGTTTTCTGAATGTTGAGCTTTAAGCCAACTTTTTCACTCTCTTCTTTCACTTTCATCAAGAGGCTTTTTAGCTCCTCTTCACTTTCTGCCATAAGGGTGGTGTCATCTGCATATCTGAGGTTATTGATATTGGTCCCAGCAGTCTTGATTCCAGCTTGTGTTTCTTCCAGTCCAGTGTTTCTCATGATGTACTCTGCATAGAAGTTAAATAAGCAGGGTGACAATATACAGCTTTGACGTACTCCTTTTCCTATTTGGAACCAGTCTGTTGTTCCATGTCCAGTTCTAACTGTTGCTTCCTGACCTGCATACAGATTTCTCAAGAGGCAGGTCAGGTGGTCTGGTATTCCCATCTCTTTCAGAATTTTCCACAGTTTATTGTGATCCACACAGTCAAAGGCTTTGGCATAGTCAATAAAGCAGAAGCAGATGTTTTTCTGGAAATCTCTTGCTTTTTCCATGATCCAGCGGATCTTGGCAATTTGATGTCTGGTTCCTCTGCCTTTTCTAAAACCAGCTTGAACATCAGGAAGTTCACGGTTCACGTATTGCTGAAGCCTGGCTTGGAGAATTTTGAGCATTACTTTACTAGCGTGTGAGATGAGTGCAATTGTGCGGTAGTTTGAGCATTCTTTGGCATTGCCTTTCTTTGGAATTGGGATGGAAACTGACCTTTTCCAGTCCTGTGGCCACTGCTGAGTTTTCCAAACTTGCTGGCATATTGCGTGCAGCACTTTCACAGCATCATCTTTCAGGTTGTGAAACAGCTCAACTGGAATTCCATCACCTCCACTAGCTTTGTTCGTAGTGATGCTTTCTAAGGCCCACTTGACTTCACATTCCAAGATATCTGGCTCTAGATTAGTGATCACATCATCATGATCATCTGGGTCGTGAAGATCTTCTTTGTACAGTTCTTCTGTGTATTCTTGCCACCTCTTCTTAATATTTTCTGCTTCTGTTAGGTCCATACCATTTCTGTCCTTTATCGAGCCCATCTTTGCATGAAATGTTCCCTTGGTATCTCTGACTTTCTTGAAGAGATCTCTAGTCTTTCCCATTCTGTTCTATTCCTCTATTTCTTTGCATTGATCGCTGAAGAAGGCTTTGTTATCTCTTTTTGCTATTCTTTGGAACTCTGCATTCAGATGCTTATATCTTTCCTTTTCTCCTTTGCTCTTCACCTCTCTTCTTTTCACAGCTATTTGTAAGGCCTCCCCAGACAGCCATTTTGCTTTTTTGCATTTCTTTGCCATGGGGATGGTCTTGATCCCTGTCTTCTGTACAATGTCATGGACCTCATTCCATAGTTCATCAGGCACTCTATCTATCAGATCTAGTCCCTTAAATCTATTTCTCACTTCCACTGTATATTCATAAGGGATTTGATTCAGGTCATACCTGAATGGTCTAGCAGTTTTCCCTGCTTTCTTCAATTTAAGTGCTTTAATGACACTCATCATTTATTCTTCTTTCTTCATGCATGGGTTATCTTTTACATATATCTCCTTCCCTCTTAAGCCTCCCTCTTAACCCCCAAACTCCATCCCATCCCTCTAGGTCATCACAGAGTGCTGAGATATACAGCAGCTTCCCACTAGCTATTGTCCTAATCTCCTCTTCTTATAAGTGCATATGCTGCTGCTGTTGCTAAGTCACTTCAGTCGTGTCTGACTCTGTGCGACCCCATAGATGGCAGCGCACCAGGCTCCCCTGTCCCTGGGATTCTCCAAGCACGATCTCTGGAGTGGGTTGCCATTTCCTTCTCCAATTCATGAAAGTAGAAAGTGAAACTGAAGTCACTCAGTTGTGTCCGACTCTTTGAGACCCCATGAACTGCAGCACCCCAGGCCTCCCTGTCCATCACCAACTCCCAGAGTCCACCCAAACCCATATCCATTGAGTCAGTGATGCCATCCAACCATCTCATCCTCTGTCATCCCCTTCTCCTCTGGCCCCCAACCCCTCCCAGCATCAGAGTCTTTTCCAATGAGTCAGCTCTTCATATCAGGCGGCCAAAGTATTGGAGTTTCAGCTCCAACCTCAGTCCTTCCAATGAACACCCAGGACTTATCTCCTTTAGGATGGACTGGCTGGATCTCCTTGCAGTCCAAGGGACTCTTGAGAGTCTTCTCCAACACCATATTTCAAAAACATCAGTTCTTTGGTGCTCAGCTTTCTTTATAGTCCAACCCTCACATCCATACATGACCACTGGAAAAATCATAGACTTGACTAGGAACCCACCTTAAAAAAAGAAGGGATTGAAACAATGCAAGAAGATTTTAATGAAAGAACAGCCTGAAAGGAGGCTCCCATCCACTCCCAGTCACTATTCTGAGTTTCATCTATGTTTTTTTAAACACTGCTTTTCAGTAGTAGGAAAGAAATTAACAGCTAAATGAAGGACATGTCAGTAATTGGGAAGAAAAGGTCAGTAATAGGGAAGAAAATGTCAGGAGTGGAGCAGTCATGAGATAGGATCATAGTGATGCTTATCTCGTATGGCCTTCTTTTGTGCAGGCACCAAAGAATACAGCTCTGTATCACCTATTAATATTTTTTTCTCCAACCTGTTAACAACATTTCTGGAAACCAAGCCTGCTTTTAAATTTATGAAGAAATGGTATTTATTATTAAACACATTAAACTGATTTAGAGGCTATCATTTTCTATTGTTGGTTCAGTTGTCATAGCCTCAGTTTAAAATTTTAAAGGTTCTTTTTGCCCTCCAAACGGAAAGGAAAGCATGAGTGACTTCATTTTGAATGTGAAGGTTGTCTAGGGAGACAATGTGGTTAGCTGGAGGTGAACACATTGTTTTCTCGTTTTACTAAATCATGCATAAATGTTTCTCTCATTTGGCTGTGGTTGTTCAGCCTTAATTTAGTATGGAAATGTGCTTTTCAAGGCAGTACAGACATCTGACTTCTAATCCAGTGTGAGTGGCAAGTGAACAGAGATTGGAATATCTTGTCATTTAGGATTCTAGCTTTGACTATGGCTTGTTTTGTTCATGGAGCACTAATAATGAAGCGGTGATTGTACTGATTGTAGTCTTCTGTGTAGCCAGCTTCTTTATTATACTAGCCTTGGTCACCTTGGTGACTATGTTCCCTTGTGACCTTTTTCTTGAAAAAAAGAAAAAGAAAAAGATTTTCTATCCAGCTTATGAATACCAAGTGGCTTAACGAGAGCCTCTGTAGGTAAGCTGTTGTGCAAAGTGATAACAAAGCAGAGCAGTGCACTAGAAAGGCAATGCAGCAATAGTTCAATTAAGTAAGGCAGCTGTGTCAGTGGTAACATTTAAAAAAAAAGCTGTTTGAGTAAGATGGGAGGACATTCTGGCTTATCCATGGGCTGGTGAATAAGAGACTCTTAACCTCATCAGTAGGTAGCTGACTGTGGCTCTTAATTTTCGGGTAGGGGTGAAGCCCCTTACTTTTCATACTACTGTTCAGTGACAGTTCTTGCTGATTGTTATGAGCACCTTATTTGAGGTTCTTTTACGAGAAAAGTTGATGAAGTAACTATGAAGAAATCTCCTCTCCCCCTACCTTTGTAGGCCCTGAGACTTGAATGATTTTTGTTATTGTTGTTAATAAGGTGTTTCCTACACTAACTTCTGTAGTTCTAAAGATTTCTGCATCCTCAATCTTAAATAAATAAATCAACGTGGTTTTCTTTAATTTTTCAGTTTGGATATTTTGTCTTGCGATTCTCTCAGTGTTGTGTGATGTAATCTTCATATCATACAGCACCTTTAGAAGTAGCTGATATCTGCCTACATCTTGGCAATCCTCGTTGTTCCTACCTCTACACTTAGATTTGCTGTATTGAGCATTTCACCAAAGGGTCCGTAGGCCTGATTTTGCCAAACCCTGTGCAGACAGCACTGGGATCCAAATCAGTTAATGAGATAGCACTCATTACTGGATTATTAATGGAACTTTATGCAATAGGCATAGATAGATGATGAAACACAAAATGCAGAAGGTATATAAAGTACATCTCATTGTTAGAAAAACCCCAGGTTTTAGTGCCTGTTCCTGATTTTTGGAAGCAAATTGTGGGTATGTTTTGCACTCTAGAAAATTAGAGTCAGAACCCCGTAAGATATAATCTAAGCTCATTTAGCAGTTGAGAACACCACACCCCAAAGTATTTCATTTTCCTGACCAAGGTCATAAAATTGTATCAACATAAGTACAAGAATCAAAGTATTATGTCCAGCCCAATGTTCGTTCCACTTCATTTTACACATGCCTGTGTACAAACCATTAACATTAACTTGAAAAGCAATTTGGGCACATGCTCCATTGAAAGCAGGCTATGTTATAATATCAAAGATAATCCAAGTCCAGAAATGTAACCATGATAGTGAGAACTGAACGGCAGGTCTCCCAAATGACATGAGCGCAGCCCTTGACTCCTCCTCCCTTTTGAGAGGTTTCTGTTAGTCATTTTAAGACAGGAGTCCCAAAGCCACATTTGTAACATCCTAGAATAGTTTTGATGTTTTAGACTGCAGGTATTCCAGTGGCTACTTCTAAAAATGATGTAAACAATAGTGAAAGTGAAAGTCACTCAGTCATGTCTGACCCTTTGAGACGCCTTGGACTATACATTACATGGAATTCTCCAGGCCAGAATACTGGCGTGGGTAACCTTTTGCTTCTCCAGAGGATCTTCCAACCCAGGGACTGAATCCAGGTCTCCCACACTGCAGGTGGATTCTTTACCAGGTGAGCCACAAGGGAATCCCAATATAAACATTAAAGGGTTTATTAATTCACAAAACAAATACATCAGAATTAGGGAAGCTCCAGAGTTAGTTAACTCATCAGTTTCAAATGTCTGGATTCACCTTCTTTGTGATTTTATTGACAAGACTCTACGTGCAGCCATAAGAGAGAAAAAAAAATGACTCATCTCTACCTGTGTACTTTTCAGAGTAGAGGAAAACTTTTCCACTCACTCTCCCTAGTAGAATTTCCCCTTATATCTCATTGGTCAGAATTACATAACATGCCCTTGTGTAAACCAGTCACTGTCTAGAAAATGGAATTACCATAATTGTCTTAAGAGTAACCACCCTTGGGCTTCCCTGGTGACTCAGATGGTAAAGAATCATCCTGCAGTGCAAGAGACACAGGTTCAATCCCTGGGTTGGAAAGATCCTCTGGAGAAGGGAATAGCTACCCACTCCAGCATTCTTGCCTGGAAAATCCCATGGACAGAGGAGCCTGGTGGGCTACCGTCCATGGGGTCACAAAGAGTCTGACATGACTTGGCAACCAAGACAACACAGACAACCTTCATTTCTCCTGAAGTACAAACCCTCCAGATACCTGAACAAAATCCGAGTTCTGCAGGAACAAAAAATATTAAGAAGTACTTGAGGAGGATGAGATTGATATAATTTAAGTATATTTCTTAATTATTTTCCTAAGCATGTGTTTTTTAAAGAAGATATTTGAGGTGTAAGAAATGATCAGAACCCAGGATTCATCAGCCTCTGACAGGATACTGGTACTTGTCACAAATCTAGAAACATCTGCTGTGTGCAATAATATGACACCTGGCGTCTGCCACTGTGCCAGTTATGACTGATCAGTCATACTTGGAGGAATCATTATTCTCCTCAGAGAAACAGGAAACCCAGCAAATGTTAGTGAATAAGACTTTTAAACTAAGCAATAACAGTAGATTTGATTCACTTCCCTGCCCCCACTCCCCTGTAGTCTCATTGACTATCCCAGAAATTGCACTTGATCAGGGTGTGGACTCTAAACAAGAAGGATCCACAACCACTCAGCATTCAGCCCAGACCTCATGTAGCAGGATGGTGTTTTAAAGTCTGCAAGTGGGGCAAGACAACAGGCTTCTCATCGTCAAAGCTCACTGAGTAGACTCAACTCTAGGCAGAGAGTTCCTGGTATGTAGGTGTTTCCAGAACCAAAGGTGACAGGGAGGCAAGTCTGGGGTGAGAAGCTAGATAAATTATGAGCTGGTGAAAGGGTATCACTCTCTTTCAGCTTTCTTCTTATCTTCCTTTCTACCTTGCTTCTTATAGAGCACTCTCATTGTGTTGTTGCTGCTAAGTCACTTCATTCGAGTCCAACTCTGTGCGACCCCATAGACGGCAGCCCACAAGACTCCCCCATCCCCAGGATTCCCCAGGCAAGAACACTGGAGTGGGTTGCCATTTCCTTCTCCAATGTATGAAAGTGAAAAGTGAAAGTGAAGTCGCTCAGTTGTGTCCAACCCTCAGCGACCCCATGGACTTCAGCCTTCCAGGCTCCTCCGTCCATGGGATTTTCCAGGCAAAAATACTGGAGTGGGGTGCCATTGCTTTCTCCGCATTGTGTTGTTAGGAATGTTTAAATGGACTTACTACCTTAATACACTTTTGAAACATTGCCAGTTTTGAGAATTTATTCAGGATGAGCAAATCCTTCCCTTTTTCCTCCCACTTATGTTTCAAAGTAGAGAAAAGATCTTAAAAGTGGAGTTGGGGCAGGGGGGTTCAGGATTGGGAACTCATGTATACCCGTGGTGGATTCACGTTGATGTATGGCAAAACCAATACAGTATTGTAAAGTAAAATAAAGTAAAAAAATAATAATAATAAAATAAAAAATAAAATAGCATAAAAAAAACTTGAGTTGAATTTAGATTCTAAAGAGTTCTTTAATGTTAGGCTAAATTATTGAGATATTATATATTTATTTATTTACATATATTCTAATTAATTTATTAGAATATAAAATATATTAAAATATTTTATTTAAGTATGAATAAGATATATGGATTCTATATTAATGAACTGAGAAAACCAGAGAACGTGTTTAAAGAATGGTGAAAGAGTGAAATGAAGATATCACAGAGACTAATATGGTTAAAACTATGTGAAAGTTATTCACTCGTGTCCAAACCTTTGTGACCCCATGGACCATAGAGTTTATGGAATTCTCCAGGCCAGAGTACTGGAGTGGGTAGCCTTTCCCTTCTCCAGGGGATCTTCCCAACCCAAGGATCAAACCCAGGTCTCCCACATTGCAGGCAGATTCTTTACCAGCTGAGCTACAAGGGAAGCCCAAGAATACTGGAGTGGGTAGCCTATCCCTTCTCCCACAGATCTTCCTGACCCAGGAATTGAATCAGGGTCTCTTGCATTGCAGGCAGATTTTTTACCAAATGAGCTATCAGGGAAGCCCTAAGACTATGTACGACTGGAGAATGAAACAGAGAAAAAGAGTGAAAGGAGAAATCCGCTAAAGAAATATTACATAATTCAAATGTAGTGACAAGATCCCCAAATAAGGAAAAGACTCAGGTGAAAAGGGTCTTGACAAAAGACTAGACTCTATGGAAAACTCAGTGGATATACTTTTTTAAAAGATATCTTTACTGAGAACATAAAATACTCTTCCAGTGCCATATTGCTGAAGATGTTTGTCCAGTGCCATGAAATTATACACAAAATGCAAACCCAGGTAAAGCTGGTCTGTATATTTCAGTAGTCTGCCAATATTTAACATTGCTTCTAGGACCACTTGTGATCTTTGTTGTTGTTCATTGGCTAAGTTATGTTGGACTCTTTGTGACCCCATGGACTTCAACATGCCAGGCTCCTCTATCCTCCACTATCTCCCAGAGTTTGCTCAAATTCATGTCCATTGAGTCCGCAATGCCATCTATCTCATCCTCTGCAGCCCCCTTCTCCTTTTTGTTTTCAATCCATGTTATCTATCCCCTGCCAAAGTCTCCAGTCTTACCTCTTGATGTTTCACCCTCCTAAACCCCTCTGTCTTGACACAAACATCCTTCTGATTTTTCATTGCCATTCTCTTCCTTTTGGGTACTTTGCCTGAAAATTTTTATTTCACTCCTACCTTTATCTGGTCCAGTCCTATTCATTCTTAAGATTTCAGCGTAGTCTTCTTTCCAGAAATCCCAGACTCTCGCATCTGGGTTAAGGGCCCCTATCTATCCCCACATAGTGTGTAGTGGGAATAGAAAGGGGCCCTTGTGTGAAGATAGTGTGCAGTGGGAGTATCACACGTAACACGGATGGCGCTCTCTTCACATACACACATGATACTGTCTAATTGTGTACTTGTCTGCAGTCCTTTCCTGTTAACCACATTCTCCCAAGCTCAGAGTAGAAATTCTGGTAATTAGCAATTTCTCAGTAAAAATTGTTAAATTAGTTCATGCATTAATTAAGAAAAGTAATTTTAAGTGTGTTGATTGAAAAACTTATATCTGTTTAAAAGTCCCAGAACCTTTTTAAAAATCACATAAGCCTGTTGGTATGTTAATAAATAAATATATTGCCTGCAGATTGAATGTAATGAAAAGTATTAATATACAGCAGATCGTATCGCGTTTAGTTTGTATTTCAGTATTTCCTTACCAGAAAAAAAAAAAAAAGAAAGAACAAGATAATGGCTTTCAGAGAAAGAATTACTAGAACACCTTAATAAAAAATAGGCTTGGGACATCCCTGGTGGCTCACTGGTAAAGAATTCTCAGGAGGCACAGGTTCAATCCCTGATCCAGGAAGATCACATGTGCTGAGGAGCAACTAAGCCAAAAATGTAAATGTCATGAATTGTAACATTTATTCTAATTATTTTAAACTATTTTTTTGATGCACATAAATACTAACACCAATTCAGTTCAGTCGCTCAGTCGTGTCCAACTCTTTGCGACCCCATGAATTGCAGCACACCAGGCCTCCCTGCCCATCACCAACTCCCGGAGTTCACTCAGACTCGCGTCCATCGAGTCAGTGATGCCATCCAGCCATCTCATCCTCAGTCGTCCCCTTCTTCTCCTGCCCCCAATCCCTCCCAGCACCAAAGTCTTTTTCAATGAGTCAACTCTTCGCATGAGGTGGCCAAAGGACTGGAGTTTCAGCTTTAGCATCATTCCTTCCAAAGAAATCCCAAGGTTGATCTCCTTCAGAATGGACTGGTTGGATCTCCTTGCAGTCCAAGCATAGATTCCAATAATAAATCTGGGACATAATTTTCTTTACTGGAATATAATTATTTTCTTATTAAACTTTAATATCATTGGAAGCTAAATGCTACAAATAAGCTATTTTATATTTGTGTAATATTTTATTGATAAGGAAATTTGAAATAGTTTTCAAATTGATTGACAGGTAAAGGTTTAAGCTTAAGATTAAACTTGTTTTTCCTTGAGAAAGGCTTCTATGGTCATAGAACCTAGATTAGTAGCAATTTTCTGTGGTGCCGTAACATTTTGTGTACATATTATTGTTAAAGAGTCGGACACGACTGAGCGACTGAACTGAACTGAACTGAACTGAATGTACTGCTGGCCTTTAAGTTTCCAAATTAACACTTTTTCTTTTGAAATGACTATACACAGAGTTATGTGAAATAAGAACAGCCTCCTGCACCCCTCTTCCAAGCTGAGCTGTTCCAAGTTAATCAGAGAACTGTCTTTGTAGGTTCTCTACTATGCTTGTTTCTGATTTGGATATATTTCTTTCAGTGCTGTTACCACATTGCTTTATAATTATTTGGTTTAGGTCTCTTTCTAAAACACTTCCATGGTTCTCTACCCTGGCTGCACATTAGAATCACATAAGGCATTTTTCAAGAAATCCAAATATACTGACATTTCTTCCCCAAATTTTGATACCATTGGTCTGGTTGAGGTGAAAACTAAGTGTCATATATATTTTTTAATCATCCCAAGTATTAATCACATGTAATTTATCTATATGTCCCCTATCCCTACTTCTTCCTCATCTTGAAATCTCATGCAAAAATGGTACCCATGTTTGTTGAATAAACTGGTTAACTTTTTTAAAGAGACAAAATTGCCTTGATTAGCTGGGATAGAGAAAATCTAAATATTCTGTTTCTAATTTGTATACAGACATGGAAAAATGCATCACAGAAACATTGATAATGAAGTACATTTTACAAAAAATAAATTACATTTTCTCATAGTTTTATAGAAGTTATATTTTGAATACATATTTGAATATAGAAGTTATATTTTGAATATATATTCAAAATACATATTTTCTGAAGAGGAACACATCTTTAAAATGTTTAAATTGTAAATTTTAGTGAGCATTTTGAATATGTTTAAAATATAGTTCAGATATTAACCCTCTCACTTCACCTACCATCAGAAAAGTGTTAGCCACTTGTTTGTAAAACTTAAAATTGCACGGTGAGAGTTTCTTCTCCAGGGAAAAAGGAGGTTGCTAATTAGCCTGGCACTGCCATGACTTTACTGTGCCTACAATCACAATATGAATCCACAGCCTGCAGCCTAACTGCTTCCATGGAGGGGATGATTGAAACAAAACTAGAGCCATGGGCTTGGACCCCACATGGATCAATCACGTTTCAAGCTTAAGCACAGAGGGTTCCCCAAAATCCAGTTATGGACTGATGTAAGAATTCATTTTCCAAATAACTAAAAGTTGTGAAATCTTTCATGGGCGCCTAGTCCATTAGTTTTAGCTCTTTCATCTAAAGGAATTTACTGAGTGCTTTGTTGCTTGTTCTCCACCGCTGTTTCTTATTTGTTGAGGGTATCTGTTCTGTTGAGGGTAGCTGTTGATATTGTTTATTTGGTATCTGTCCTATGGTTTTCATCCTAACATAAAGTGCCTGTTCTTTCTCCTCTCCCCACCCCACTGAGCTTCAGATTGCTTGTATAGGTAATCTGGCAACCCCTGTGTGCACTGGTATTAAAAAAAAAAAAAAGCGACTTTTTCTTCATTTATTTGTGATATTTTTACAGAATATTATTTAAATGGATTACTTTTGTATTTAAGAAAATAATTTATATCTATATAAAAGGAAAAAGTAATATCCAGATCAAGTATTAAGACATATTTATCTCAAGCAACACTTTGGTGTATATTTTAACAGCTTGGATGAGTAAAAGAAATATTTAATTCAAATTGTTTTTTGAGTTCCCACCTGACCATCCTTAGGTGTATTAAATCAAGGACTTTTTTCCCTGTGGAAAGTTAAATAGCAGGTGTGGTACTTAATGAACTGCAGCAACTTGGGCTTATTGGTGTGGCAAATAGATTGTGATATGCATTTCCAATTAAAGTTCTTTTGCAAAGATCAATGAAGCACATTTTCACAAATTGAATCACACAAAACTAATAAACAAAATTCTCCTACCCTTGTTGATGGAAAATTATTATTTCTTTAACATTTAAAATCCCATCACACTATTAATTATAAGATGCAAGTGCTAGGAAAGATCAAATATTTATTTACACATATGTTTGTGTTTTATTTCCAATTATGAGAAAGGTAAGGGACATTAACTATTTGTGAGAAAGCTGTGTAGGAACAACTTTTTAAAGTTGAATTTTGGGCACCTTTTATCTATAAGCATTTTTTAGTTTACTAAATATCTTGCTTTTCCTAAGGATTTAAAAGTCTGATCTTTGGTAAATTAGAAAAGAATCCTTTATAGCATAACCTTTAATTAATGAATGCATAGTATGCATTTACATCGGAAACAATAGGGTCTGTGGGAAGAGAAAAATAGCTTAAGACTTTGCCTTTTGAATCGCTGATTTGGTTCAAAAAAATTAAAATGTTAATTTAGCAATCTTAAATGTCACTAGTTTATTCAAAGAAGCCATGAATGTTATGATATTCATTTTCAAAGACCTTGTTATCTTTCTCTCCCCTCTTAGTATTTCTTTTAAAGAAATAGTGTATACTTGAATAGCTTTCAAAGTTTTAATATTTTAATTAGCAGTTCAGGTTAACTGAAATGGAACCATCACTGAAGCAAAGGGTAAGATTTGAACATGAATGTCTATTTTCAAAGAACAGATAAGGGGATATTTGATGGATAGCTTGGAGAAGGCAATGGCAGCCCACTTCAGTACTCTTGTCTGGAAAATCCCATGGGTAGAGGAGCCTGGTGGGCTGCAGTCCATGGGGTCGCGAGGAGTCGGACATGACTGAGCAACTTCACTTTCACTTTTCACTTTCATGCATTGGAGAAGGAAATGGCAACCCACTCCAGTGTTCTTGCCTGGAGAATCTCAGGGTCGGGGGAGCCTGGTGGGCTGCCATCTATGGGGTCACACAGAGTCGGACACGACTAAAGCGACTTAGCATATAGAAGAGTTCCCTTTTGAGGAGATTCTAGAATTTAAGAATACTTTCTACACTGCAGTCTACTACTTCAAATGATGTTTTCAGTAGCACATGGGGTGAACTGTATATGATGAACATTTCTAGGATGAAGAAAGGCTTATCAGATAGTACTCCCAAGCTGAGTGGCATTATGGTAACTTGTCAAGCCTTGTCTGTGTGGTCTCCCCAAAGAGGTCTACCCTAAGGGGAAAACAAATTAAAGAAAATGTAAAGGAAAAATGTAAAGAATAGTACCTCTTTGATGTTTACCCACCCCCCTCCTTTCTTTCTTCAACTCCACCCTTCCATTCAATGGCTCATCTTCTATCCACACCACTTTTGAATTGTATAGGTCAGTAATTTAAAGGGAAAAATATTGTGGATATATGTGAAATTCATTTTGAAAATCAGGGGTTAAACATCCATGCATCCACATTCATGCATGCCGCACATGAACATCTTCTATATTATCATCATTAAAAAAAAAAAAAGTGAAATGCAGAACTAGTAGGAAACTCAGTCTCAGTATAAGAGGACATTTCTTTAAACTGAATAAGTATAATTTCACAGAACCCATTAAATAAACAAATTTTTCTCATTTTGGCACTTACTGGTTACCTTTGAAATAAATGAACAAAAGCCTGCAGTCTACCTTTTAAGAAGTATTACACCAAAAGACTTGTTTCAACATGTTGTACTAGTAGGAAAGGATGTAATTAACATTTCAAATGTAATGTACCTTCTGGTTATTAGGGATCTTGTTAAAACATACATACTGGCTTGGTAGCTCAGAACGGGTTGTTATTTAGTCGCTAAGTCGTGTCGAACTCTTTGCGATCCCATGGACTGTAGCCTGCCAAGCTCTTCTGTCCATGGGATTTCCCAAGAAAGAATACTGGAGTATTCTCTCTCTCCAGGGGATCTTTCTGACCCAGGGATTGAACCTGTGTCTCCTGCCTTGGCAGGCAGATTCTTGACCACTTAGCCTCCAGGGAAGCACGCTCACCCTGAGATTATTTCTAACAAGCTACCATGTGATACTGATTTTGCTGATCTGTGGCCCACACTTTGAGTATCATAGAATGAAACTATTTCCTCCCTAGTGATAGTAGATAACCTCTTTCTAGAACTTTTAAGGTAGAGGAGTGTATTATGATGAAAATCTTTAAAGATGAAAAGAAATTAATCTGTAATGATGATATTATCAAGGCATCATTTGGGGGGATGTTAATCTCTTAATCAAACAATCATTTACAAGTTATTTTGCCCTCAGATCAAATCATCCCACATTAAGTATTATTGCTGTTATTCTACTTGGAAAATGCCCTCATCAACGTGTGTTTCTGATTGATGCTTTCTTCAGACTATTATTATTGGTCAGCTTCCTTTGACAAGTGTTCTAGTCACAAATGAAGAGTAGTATTGATGTGAAGTCCAGTTATTTTTCTATTATTAGCAGACTGAGGCAAAAAAAAGGAAGAGAAATGGAGTTATTTTTTTAAGAGATAAGAATATCTTCTACTTTTGTGGGATTTTATAATTTCCAAAGTTCTTGCAGCAATTAAGATGCCCCCCAAAAGCTTGAGGATTATGCCTCTTTCCCCCAAGTAGTTCCAGCATCCAAATCTAATGTCTGGCACCTGTTAGGTGCAGTGGGTTGAACAGTGGCCTCCCCTCAAAAGATTTATAAATATCTAGAACCTATGAGTGTGGCCTTATTTGGAAAAAAGGTCTCTGTGTGTGTAATTAAACTAAGAACCTGGAGATGAGAAAATTCTGGATTACACAATTCAGTTCAGTTCAGTCACTCAGTCATGTCTGACTCTTTGTGACCCCATGGACTGCAGCACACCAGGCCTCCCTGTCCATCACTAACTCCCGGAGTCTACTCAAACTCATGTCCATTGAGTTGGTGATGCCATCCAATCATCTCATCTTCTGTCATCCCCTTTTCCCTCCCACCTTAAATCTTTCCCAGCATCAGGGTCTTTTCAAATGAGTCAGCTCTTCACATCAGGCAGCCAAAGTATTGGAGTTTCAGCTTTAACATCAGTCTTTCGAATGAATATTCAGGACTGATTTCATTCAGCATGGACTGGTTGGATCCCCTTGCAGTCCAAGGGACTCTCAAGAGTCTTCTCCAAGACCACAGTTCAAAAGCATCAATTCTTTGGCGCTTAGCTTTCATTATAATCCAAGTCTCACATCCATATATGACTACTGGAAAAACCATAGTCTTGACTAGATGGACCTTTGTACACAGGTGAGCCATATATCCAGTAACAAGGGTCTTTATAAAGGAGAGAAGAGACCCCAACACAAACACAGAGGCAGAAGCAACATGAAGATGAAAGCAGAGGTTGGACAGCCACCAATAAAGAGGCTAAGAATATTCATCTCCTTTAGAGCTTCTGGATGGAGAACAACCTTGCTGACACACCTGCTCTCAGACACTGGGCCTCCAAAACTGTGAGAGAACCAGTTTCTTTTGTTTTAAGTCACTGAGTTTGTGCTTGTTTGTTACGGTGGCAATGGATAACTACTAATACAGTAGGCGAGAAAGTAAAATTTGTGGAATGACTGAGTAACCGAAGGATGACAATATTAGAAATTTAATCTTAAAAATAAAGAAAGGGAGGTCCAAAGTGATGAAGTAACTTGTGAGGTTTTCTCACCCCAGTGTGATAAAAATATCAAATATCGTATTGTTTCCAGATACTAGTATCAGTATACTAAGACTTATAACATTTAACTATATAATTACAATTGTCAAGCCATTGTAATTGTCCACAGAAGACAAAGTGTTAGGTGGAAATATTGAATATTGGATAGCAATAAGATTATGAATTGCTTTTGATATAAGATTAGCATTTTTGAAAATAAAGCTTTTGACATCCAGTTTCTAAAATGTTTGAAAATTATAAAATGTTTGTTGCAATCAACCATCAAACTGTTTAGTTGAAATGATTACTGCTTCTAATCATTTCAGCTAAATGACTAGTTTTTTCAGTGATATGATGAAAAGAGGCAGCAGTTAAGAAAAAAGTTAGGTGTACAATTTCTGTTGGAAGATAGATATGGGCTTGAATTGTGGTTCTACCATCCAGGGACTGTGAGACTTGGGCCAGACCTTGGCCAAGTTATTTAACCTCTCTGTGCCTGAGCTCCCAGGGATAAAAATTGTATTTTCTTTCAGAAGTATGAGGATCAATTGAGATGAAATGTTATGGTCCAGCCGTGTCATTACTGTCAGGTGTCAGGTACATTGTAGATGTTCAATCAGTATATTTTGAATGTATTCACTCAAGCCTGTAGTTGGACTAAAATAATAAGATACTGTAACCATTCTAATTGTTCAAGCAGTCCCATAATCATCATATATTCTTAAAAGTTCAGTCCAATCTATGAACTATGTGAAGTTATATAAAAAGTACAGAATCTAGATTTCAAATTCTTTTTTCTTTATTCTTTACATTATCTCATGAGTCATGAGACTTTCAAAGATCTTATACTAGGATAGGCTGCATTTCCTTGAGTTGAGAGTGAAAACGTAAAATATAGTGTAGGCTTCTTCCTTTCCTTTTTCTTTTTTAATGTTCGTTCCTCTGAAATTGTTTTCTACTTCCTGATTGAAAAGTCTGGAATCTGTTGGCCTGCAGGGGACTTTGAAAAAGGCCCATCTTGTTAATCAGTCACTTGTCTGATTGATACTAGGGCATCAGTGGGTTATAGATCATGAAATGAATGATCTGACAGTAAATTAATTTGATGTAATCTATGTGCCAGTTCCTGGAAACTCTATGGTGGGAGCTCACTTATAAAATCTAAAGAGAAGCTATTTGTCTATGTGCAATTCAGTTTTATTCTGAATTCATGTTGTATATCAGTGCATGAGCAAGAGGCAATTGATAATATAAAAGAGTCCTTAAGCATATTTTGACTAAAAGGTATAACATTCAATGTTAGCACTTTGGACCCCCTCACTTCGCTTCTTTTGCTTAAACTTGCTGAAAACTGGGAATTACATATTTTGGCAGTTCATTTAAACACATGCATATTTTCCCACTAGTTTATTATTGGAAGCATTATTGAAGTATAATTGATTTATAATACTAGTTTCAGGTGTAGAGCATAAAGATTCAGTATTTTTACATGTTATACTGCATTAAAATTTATTACAAGATAATGGTCAAAATTCCCTATGCTGTACAATATGTCCTTGCTGCTTATCTATTTCATATATATTAGTTTGTATCTCTTACCCCTATCTTGCCTTGCCCCTTTACCTCTCTTCACTGGTAATCCATAGTTTGTATCTGAGTCCGTTTCTATTCTTCTGTGTATATTTGTTTATTTTTTTAGATTGCCCATATAAGTGATATCATGTAGAATTTTTCTTTCTCTGTCTTATTTCACTGTGCATGATACCTTCTATGTCCATCCACATTGCTGCAGATGGAAGAATTTAATTCTCTCTTATGCCTGGAAAATCCCATGGATGGAGGAGCCTGGAAGGCTGCAGTCCATGGGGTCGCTGAGGGTTGGACATGACTAAGCGACTTCACTTTCACTTTTCACTTTGATCCATTGGAGAAGGAGATGGCAACCCACTCTAGTGTTCTTGCCTGGAGAATCCCAGGGACAGGGAAGCCTGGTGGGCTGCCGTCTATGGGGTCACACAGAGTCCTACACGACTGAAGTGACTTAGCAGTAGCAGTATGGCTGATTTATATTCATATATGAAAGTGAGAAGTGTTAGTCGCTCAGTTGTGTCTGACTCTTTGCAACCTCATAGACTGTAGCCCATCGGGCTCCCCAGTTCATGGAATTCTCCAGGCAAGAATACTGCAGTGGGTAGTCATTCCCTTCTCCAGGAAACCTTCCTGGCTCCAGGATCAAAGCCAGTCTCCTGCTTGGCAGGCAGATTCTTCACCATCTGAGCCACCATGGAAGTTCCCATGTATATATATATATGAATACGGGAGCTTCCCTGGTAGCTTTGGATCCCAGTGCTTTGGACCCCCCAACTGTGTATGTGTGTGTATATATATATATATACACACACATATATGTGTATAGGTATATAGAAATATTTAATTTATCCATTCGTTTATTTGCTTGAGGTTGCTTCCATATCTTGGCTATTGTAAATAATGCTGCTGTGAATACTGGAGTGCATATATCAGTTTTAGGTTTTTGATGTGTGTGTTTTTTGTCTCCTATACATACCCAAGAGTGGAATTGCTGAATCATATGATAGTTCTAATTTTAGTTTTATGAGGAATCTCCATATTGTTTTCCATAGTGGCTGTACCAATTTACATTCCTACCTACAGTGTACAAAGTTTCCTTTTTCTCCATATCATCATCAAACATTTGTTGTTTTTGTTTGCCTTTCTTTAATAATTATCAATGTTGAGCATCTTTTCATGTACCTGTTAGCCATCTGTATATTTTCTTTGGAAAAACGTCTATTCAAGTCTTCTGAACATTTTTATTTTTTTGACTGGTTGTTTCATTTTGCTATACTGTTTATATGCCAATACCATGCTGTTTTGATTTCTGTAGCTTTATAGAATAGTCTGAAGTATGAGAGGTGATACCTCCAGATTTTTTTTTTCAAGATTACTTTGGCAATTTGGAGTCTTTTGTTGTTCTGTACAGATTTTAGGATTATTTGTTCTAGTTCTGTGAAAAATTCTTGGGTATTTTTACAGGGACTGTATTAAATCTGTAGATTGCTTTGGCTAATATGGTAATTTTAATGTTAATTCTTTCAGTTCAAGAGCATGGGGCATTTTACATTGTTTTGTATCATCTTTAATTTTTTTCATCAATGTCTATCATTTTTCAGAGTATAGTTATTCACCTCCTTCATTAAGTTTATTCTTGTTTTTGATAGAATTTTAAATGGGATTTTTTTTAACTTTCTCCCTCTGATAGTTTATTATCACTGTATAGAAAAAGCAGAAGATTTCTATAAACTAATTTTGTACACTATAACTTTACTAAATTCATTTATTAGCTTTCATGGTTTCTGAATAGATACTTTTGGATTTTCAATATACAGTATCATGTAACCTGCTAATCATAAAAGTTATACTTCTTCCCTTCCAATTTTGAATGCCTTTTATTTCTTGTCTAAATGCCATAACTAGGACTTCCAAAAATATGTTAATATGTTAAAAGTGGCAAGAGTGGGGATCCTTGTCCTATATCTGAATTTAGAACAAGAGCTTTCACATTCTCACCATTGAGTGTGATGTTAGCTATGGATTTGTCATAAATGGCTTTATCGGGTTGAGATATGTTCCTTCTATACCCATTTTGAGCATTTTATCATGAATGGCAGTTGACTTTTTTCAAGTGCTTTTTCTGCATCTATTGAGATAATCGTGCAATTTTTATCCTTTTTGTTAATATGCTGTTATCACAATGATTGATTTATAAATATCGAACTATCTTTGTGGCCCTGGAATAAATCCAACTAGGTCATGGAATGTGATCCTTTCTATATGTTGGATTTGGTTTGCTAATATTTTGTTGAGGATTTTTGCATCTATACTGATAAAATATATTAGCCTGTAGTTTTCTTTTTCTTTTTTTTTTTTTTTATAGTGTCTTTTCCTGGTTTTGGTATCAGTGTAATTATGGCCTCACAGAATGAGTAATATGCATATTTAAATCTGATATGTCAGATTTATATTTTTAAGTCTATTTCATCAAAATCTAAAGTCCAAAATCAAATAGTAAGGAAAAGTGTCTCTATTAATTAGAATTTCTCCCCTCTCTTTTTATATTGTAATTATATAAATCTACTACTACTATAGCTTCTTACTGTATGAACACATCAATTCATGTGATAATAACAATCATAAAAATTAACATTCATTGACAAGTTACTATGTTCCAAGCACTGGTAAAGTAATTTGTGTATCTTTTCATGTGAGTCTGTCTGTATGTGTGTTTTAAGCTTGAAGGCTGAAGTACTAGTCTGGACACTAACCTAAATTCTTCATAATGCAATTAAGTGAACCTAAGCACAGTGAAACTAAGTTAACTTCTTCAGCCGGGGACATCAAGGTGGTTAGGAAGGTATCATTGAAGCATCACATCTCTATGACAAAAAGAACAGTATCAATTCTGTGACACAGAAACAAAGGTTTCTCATTCCATTCTGTGAGAGGCAGAGCTGCTCAAAGAATAAAGCTACCTTTGAAGTAGAGATTTGTTCCATCTAAAATCAACTCTGGAATGCAGAGTATGACATGATGGGGCCAACAGCAAAAAGCAAAATTTTAAAAAGTTTGAAATTATTTATAGTTCTTTGGTGCCAATCCTTAAAAGAATCACTATTTTATTTTTATATAGATCCATCTTACTTTTTAGAAATAAATGTATTTCTAACAATATATATTCTCTTTGATATATTTGGAAAATCAGTTTAACCTTTAGTCTTCTTCATTTACTCAACTTGATTAAATAAAACAACTGAATAGACAAGATAGAATCAAACAACAGTATTCTCCATGCTCAGAAAGCAGCAACTCAGAAGGATTTAAAAAAAGAGTGAAATTAGTGGATGCTTGTATGCAGTACTTTATAGAATTTCTAAAATCTACTCAGATTTGAATGGTGGAGGGAGACATTTTTAAGTTTCTAGAACATATAGCTGAATATTTGACCTGCTGTGCATGGAATCTTAAAAAAAAAATTACTTAGAAAAAGATCAAAAAGGAAGTTTTAGATTGTGGCATTTTTGTCTTGTTGGCTCCAGCTAAAGTCCATCCTTCAGGTAGGATTTTCTTCCAAGTGCTTTCCCCAGAGTATATAAATCAATGCAACACTGCCCGGTAATGGTATCCTAACCTGGTGAAATATCATAGGGCTATAAAAGACTGCTTTTAGCAAAGGTCCCAACTTTGCCCCTACATCATCAATGAGATGTCAGCTTGAAAGTCCAGGTATGTTGGGGCCATTAGAGAGAAAAGGAAAAGAAGATAGATGAAAGAGGCCAGAAAGGGAACAATTTAAAATGAAAAGTTTATGGGACAAGCACAACTCGATCTCTTAGCTCCATGGGAATAGAGTTGAAGATAAAGTAGGAACAAATGGAAATGTTATAAGAAAATGAAAGGGCACTGCCTTATATTTGGTTTCCCAAGAAATACTCTGACATGGCAGTTAATTGAAAAGTGCTCTTGGGAGCACCTGTAAGAGAATGAGAGAAACATAACTGGGAAAAGGGAGAAGTTTTGGTGCATTAGTGAAGATGCCTCAGTCAATCCTATAGGAAGCCATGATTCTAGGATGGCCCTTCAGAGTTGTCCCAAGTCAAAGAAAGGGGATGGTGGCTGTGACCCCTGCATAAACCAGTCATTCTGTGCTGACTGGCCTTAGGAAGGGGGCAAAATCTTGAGCAAGGAAGTTTCTTTTTAGCTGAGAGCTATGCCTGGACCTGTTCCCAGGTGTAGATCCTAAGATGCCAGTACTCAGCAGCTGGAGTAGTGACTGTGTTGGCCTTGAATGAGGTATGTGGGTAGGATCATAGCATCAACCAGGACTCAGCACTGTGCTTCTTGGGTCTACTTAGTTCAAATAATACACCTCATCTAAGAACAGTATTTCAAAGATTCTGATTGGTTTCTTTCCTGGAGAAACTTAACCAGAGGAAGGCTCTTTAAGACAGAGAACAACCTTCACCAGTATAGTTGTTTTTGAGGCTGCAGCTGATAATCTTCGATTCTCTTCTTTACAACCATTCTGTATTTCCATCACCTATGGTTAATAATTACTTAGGTCTGGTAGAGTGACCCAGATCCTTGCTCCTGATAAGTGTGAACACTTAGTCACTATGCTCTTCTAAGGCCACAGTAGCCTTGCTTATCCATTTACTGTCCAAACTGGCCAAGAGGAAAACCATGGAATGCCAAAGTATATCACTTGGGTCCCAAACATATTCTTTGCTGACTTCACTTTCACTTTTCACTTTCATGCATTGGAGAAGGAAATGGCAACCCACTCCAATGTTCTTGCCTGGAGAATCCCAGGGACGGGGGAGCCTGGTGGGCCCCCATCTATGGGGTCACACAGAGTCGGACACAAGTGAAGTGACTTAGCAGCAGCAGCAGCAGCCCTTTTCTAACAGAGCCCTCTACCTCTTTCTGATCATCAGGATCAATTACTTTAAGCAAGGTGGTGATTCCTCTGATTATTTCCTGCACTCTTGAAAGAAGCAAGAAGTGATCACACAGAGGTCATAGCTTAAAGTTTAAAGAAATTCTGTCTCCCTGGTTGAAAAATTTCCCCCTGAAAACTTAAAGTTGCTTACATTGCTTAAAATTGCAGAGATAGAAAGCAAAAAATGCCGCAATTGGTCCCTGGGAGTAATATTCCTCCTCCTTCATGCAGATATTCCCCATGCTGACCTCTCAGCTGCAGTTTCAAAAGGCCATCCCACATGTCTCAGGCAAATAACTTCGGAGTATGTGATAGGACCTACAGCATCTATTATTCTGTTCCCATTTTCATACCTGCTTTTCTGTGGGGAAAAAAACTGATCTAAGATTATTTTGTGTTCTTCCGTGTCTTTTGAACAAATACTCTGTAAATCCTCTGATAGTGGAACTAGTTAAAGGCTTGTGAGCAGAAAAGGCAAACCCATACCAGGAAAATATTCATTCTAGTCAAAAATAAAGACCTTCCCAGGGTACAAAGTGTCAAATAAAAACATTTGTCATGATGTCGGTTTATGGGATTCTTTGAGGACTTTTGCTATATTCCTGACTTAATATTAGTTTAGTGGTAGGTTGTACACTCAGAATGAATCAGCATTTGGCAATGGATGCTGAATCCTAAGATGTTTGGTCCACACACAGGTATAGCCCTGACACCATGGCTATTGGGATGCTTGATGATATGATAGATATGGGCTGACATCAAATGGCCAAGTCAATCTGTCCATTTAGGTGTGTTTTGTGTGTATGTGCCTCTTTGCTAGCAGATATTGAGGACATTATCAAGTGTTTTAAAGCTGATGATTTATGGCCACTCTCATATGTCTCTCTACATGTATCATCTCCTTTCCTTTGTCCTCAAATTCCCAGTCTTTCTCTTTCCAGGTCCCCATTTGCCTCTGCCAGAGTCTTTGCATAATCTTACCTCAGATTACATTTTTTTTCCCTATGTAAATTAGATAGTAGGGTACACTACCCAAATCCACCATTGGGAGGATTTCCTTCAACATTGACTTCAGGACCACCCCTCTATGGGGATGAATCAGCAGTCCATTTTCAGTATACACCTACACACTGATCTGACTGATCAGTTAATCAGTTTTGCCCTTTTGCCTTCTCTGTCGCTAACTCATAAGGGACCCCTTCTGGGGTCCAGCCCTGGTGGATCCAGGGAATTTGAAGCAGGGACCGAGTCGACGATTAAAGAGGGATTAATTAGAAATTTAAAGGGAGATTAGGGAAGAATAATATAGTGAAAAAATAGAGGAGAAAAGAGGCTGATATTCCTTGGTTTACACGGAAAGCTAATAAAGTCTCAAGACAAGAAACTTGCACCATCTACGTAGGCCACTGGCGCCTGCTTGAATAGCGGAGGGTGCCCCACCTTGGGCTCCCTCTCCCATGGGTCTTAGAAGCCCGGGCAAATAAGCAGACATGAAGAGCCTCTGTGTTCCAAGGGATCAGCCTGAAAAAGAGAGGGAGGGAGAGGGAGAAAGAGAAAGAGAGAGAGAGTCGACTCGGGGGGAGCCGGATTTCCGAGAGACTGGTCTGAGAAACTGGTCCACCCTTTATTTTCCAGAAAAGCTTTTATACTTTAAGTTGTACATAGGGATCAATGGTAACACAAAGTTATGCAGGGTCAGCAGCCCTGACCCTTATCAAGACCAGGCTTTCTTTCTGCAAATCTTTCCGTATACAAAAGGTCTCAGGTGATTTACATTATCTTCTGGCCAAGATGCCTGTTAACATTTTATGACTCTCTTCCTTAATGAATGTTAATCTCATTTTCCCTGAAGTGTTTTTCTTTACTCTGCATCACCCTCAAAGTACTAAATAAAGTTACATTAAAATATATGAAAACATGTCAGCAAGTATTGGCTCAACAAATGAAACCCTTAATCCTATTCTAATGATTTTGATTCCTCGGAAGCCCCTACATTCCTAGGATGGTTTAAGCTTCCTATGCCTCTCGCGGTCAGGAGGCCACAAACAATCACATGCACAGCTGTAAGAGTCTGGCAGGTGGGCTAGAAAGCCATCAGAGGGGTTTTTGGATTGAAACACTCTTATTATGCCCAGGAGACTCATCTAAAAGCTCTAAATTCACTTTTTCCAGAAAAAGGTGGTGGTGGGACAGCCCCCTGTTAATGTCAGAGGAGTTGGTGAAAGGCATAATATAGTAAAGCAGGCAGACTCTGGTTTTGGGGCAGATGCACAAGCAGGTCCAGCGAGACTCCTTTAAGGCACGACTCACCTTTGCCTGTCAGGCCCCTTAACCTCATGACCTTTGCCATGGGTGGTACTCCTTGTGCCCAGACTCCTTCAGACTGTATATGACAGAGGGCAGAAGAGTTAAAATAACTTTGGAACAAGACAATAACTGTGTACTGTTATTCATTCAACATGAATTCAAACTGCTTCTTATCCTTCTTCCTGATTAAGATGGAAAAGAAAACAATGGCAATATTCCAGATGCATGAAACTGTGTTCATCTGCTCTATCAGAGATACTATTATGCATCTAATGCCCCAGATGCATGAGAAGAAATACTTGTTTGAGTTCACAGCAGTGCACTATAATTTATCAACATCTGTGTGGTTTGTGTAGGGGCCTGACTGATTAATTAAATGAAGATATTATGAGGACCGCCATACTTCATTTTTTAAAATCTTGGTGGCACTAATTTCTACAGATACTCCCTATTTGACTTTCCCCATTATTCTGTCACTCCAGAAACCAAGGAACCAATGGGAGTTCAGCCAACCACCATTTAAATCCATTGTAATTACATATTTGGTGACCAGGGAATGATATCTACATGAATTTGTGGACCATATGTGGCCTAGAACTGGGATATAGTATCTTTAACTTCCTTGCTTATATCTTCTCATGTACTCCAGCAACTCTAACAAGAGTCATGATGTGATACTTAAGTCTCCACAGATGGATGTCAAAAGTCTTCACATGATCTCAGTATTTCCTTTCCTTAACAGTATCTGAGGAGATGGCCATAGATCCCTTAGGAGAAACCAAGTGAATGATTACTATATATCCTTTCCATGATGTTGCAGCATCATTTTTCAAGAGGTGGGGGGTGGGGGTCAAACCTTTGCTTCAGTCGGTAGGTCCTGGATCTTAACATTGATTCAGGTCTGGTAACCTGGGTCAAGGGATCTTGACTTTTGATTGGCATAGCTAAGTTCAGCCTCCTGATCATGCATACATTGTTTCTTTAGAGTAGATAGACTGATAAATTCTTTTGTTGGCTGCCTGTCTATCTTGTATCAGGACCCCTGTAATAGTAACTATCTCCATGGTATTCTGAATATTGAACCACTGTGGCACCCACTCTCATCGTCTCATTCTTTAACCTTTTACTGTACTCTTTTACCTAAAGAAATGTACTGTGATCATCTCCAGTAAGGTTAAAGCTAAAAGGAAAACTTTATGAATAATCTAAAAAGATTAATGTTAGATCTCAATAACTTGCCAAAAGTAAAACTATGAGGTATAGGAAATCTCTACGGCTGAATGAATCTCCTAGGCTGCCTCATTTCTTTGAATACAGCTGAACACAGACAAGTCTAAAGAGACAGAAACTGAAGCAAGGGAGAACACACCACCACTTAATGACCCAGGTTTCCCACTCCTGAAAGAAAAGCCTCACGGTATTGGAGCCTCCACTGTAATGTCTAAGAAATCATGGTGCTGACCCAATTTATATAAATCCTTGGTGTTTGCTAAGCTTATTCATGTATCTAAATAAATGTTTTGTCTTTTATGTGAAGTTTTCTTGTTCAAGTATGTAAAAATACTATTGGCAAAAAGAGTGTTTAGGAAGTTTGTAGTTAAAAAAGACTACTGAACTCATCAACTTATTAAGAAATCCATTCCTAAAATCAACTCTGATTATGCTATCTAAACTGTCCTCAACACAGTTTCTTCATCTGTCAATGAGAGTCAGAAGTATTACTTTGAAGACCTCCACAAGTATGTTCTGTTGTTTTCTATACAAATAACAGGCCATGGCTTATCATCTCTGATTCATAATTGCAGAAAAATCATACCATAATGACAGTCACATCTTGTTATATTTAAAATTAATTTAAGAGTACCTTTAGGAGGGTAATAAATGTTTTCTGGCTCTTCTAAAACCAGTTGTATTATTCTGACATTCTATGCAAAATAAAAGAAACTATAAGAATTGCCTATGAATAATCTTGGCCAAGAAGTATATAGTTATAGAGAATGATTAGATTCCCTCATGAGAGTCAATTATATGCATTTCTCTTCTAAATTTTGTATTCAGTGATGTCACATTGTTAACTTTATTTGCCTAAGGGTATGAGTATCTATACTTTGGAAATCAACAAACATTGTAATTCAGGCCTCGTTCTTTTCTTTTTGTAAGATGTATGCTAACCATTTCTACCTGAAAACAAGAAGATGAGACTAAGTGACCAAAGAATTACTCGAAACCTTAAGACAAACCTTTTAAGCCAAGAACTTGGATTCCTTCTAGAAATTAAAAATCTATTTCTTCAAAAGGAACATGACTCGTGGCAGGGATAGTGGGATTTTTTTCAAAACTACTATGAATAAGAAAGTTGAATATTTTTAGGCATTTGAAGATACCATCCACTTTAAAAAGTTATATATATATATATGGAATCTAAAAAATACAACAAATCAGTGAATAAAACAAAAAGAAGCAGACTCACAGATAAGAGAACAAACTAGTGGTTACAGTGGGAAGAAGGAAGAGGAAAGGGGGATGTAAAGTGGTGGGATGAAAAAGAAGGGTTATTATGGGATTATATAAAATCATCAGTGAAACTTTTAAAAACTGTAAAGGGCTATAGAACTTAAAGAATTTTTCATTCAATGAAAAAAAGGCATATATAGGTGAAAGCCAAAGTTCTTATTTTATTTGTAAGTAATTCATTTCAGCTTATATACTCTAGGGCTCCCCTGGTGGCTCAGATGGTAAAGAAACCACCCATAATGCAGGCTGTTGGGAAGATCCCCTGGCCTGAAAAATCCCCGTGGGCAGAAGAGCCTGGTGGGCTACAGTCCATGGGGTCGCAAAAAGTCAGACACAACTGAACGATTAAGCACAGCATATCCTATGTACTCTAAAAAGGAGGCAAGAGTTGAGAGTTTTCATTTACATTAACAAATGTACTAGCATTCAAAACAGATGATAAAATGAACACTTATCGCCAGCCGCCTCCAAGAAAAAAATTTCCTCACTAAGATTCCTATAGCTAAGAGATTAGATTACATCGGTCCTGTTGTCTTTTACTTTTCTCTTGTCTTGATTCTGTCTTTATCAGCTTCTAGTTGGGAATGAACAGGGTTAGATGAAAAGGCTAGTCTTCATTCTGTCAATTGTTTCTGTCTTTAATGAGTTTCTAAAAATAATTTGGTAGAAATAAAGTAAAAGTCTTAAAATCCTTGAGGTATGTCTAACTATCAGAAATTCCAAACTATTTATAATTTGCCTATGCCCCTAGTCCTAATATGTAATACTGACACTAAGGAGTAATCTGTTCAGTTCAGTTGCTCAGTCATGTCCAACTCTTTGTGACCCCATGGACTGCAGCAATACAAGCTTCCTTGTCCAAGGAGCAATGGTTGGTTGTTTTTTAAGTGACTTCCTTAGACAACTATTATGATAATTGCATGAAGCATGCATTTTGACATTCAAAAATACCCAAATCAAGTGCTTTGTTTACACTGCTCGATATTGTCTTCATTTTTGAAATGTATCAATGGTGCTTCTGCCAACACAACATTTTTGATACTTCATGGGTATCCAACCACAGCAACCAGAATTATAAGTAAAAATTAAGAAATCAATAAATACCCAATCAAATAAAGCTATGATGATTGCTTCTGCTCAAAAAAAAGGATTGAATTCAGTAAGGTACTATTTGGAGGTTGATTACATTCTTCATTAAGCAACTGCCTGAAATTTGAGTTAGCTGAGATGATGGAGTTACCTTTTTTGATAACATAATGAGGTAGGGTTGCTGCCCCTCCATCACAAGAAACTAAAAATCCTGTGAACTTAGAACAGCTTTTGGTACTATAGAAGTATATATTCATCATTCCCTCCTCAAATGTCCATTGTTAGTCTATAATATAACAGATAAAAACATGACAGAAAATAAAAAATTACTAAAAAGACTAATTTTAAATGTGTCATACTCCACTGGGGCTGGTGCACGGGGATGACCCAGAGAGATGTTATGGGGAGGGAGGTGGGAGAGGGGTTCATGTTTGGGAATGCATGTACACCCATGGTGGATTCATGTCAATGTATGGCAAAACCAATACAGAATTGTAAAGTAAAGTAAAGTAAAAATAAAAATAAAAAAATAAAAAAAAATAAATGTGTCATAATATAAGTGTAGGACTTAGACTGGATAATACTAAATCTTATTTGCCTGATTAAATCAAAACTAATATTGTAATTTAATTTACCTCACTAGTTAATCTCTCTTCAAGACAGTCAAGTCATTCTACAGAATGCCTGATAAGCAATTTGTTATAAGAAATCCTCTTAAGATTTTAACATCTCTATTTTAGCCAAACAAAGCACACTACTCAATTTGTAGGATCACAGCATGCTTATTTCTTGCCTGCATCTAACATCATTTCATGTAAAATCCATCAATATGGATTCTTTCCTTTTAGGAACTGATACTCACTATTTAAATACCATCTTATCTTTTTCTTTTTTAAATATTTTATTGAGGGATGACTGACATATAAAAATATGGACATAGTTAGTATATTCACCTTGATGAGTTTGCAGATAAGTATCTATCTGTGAAATCATCACCACAATGTAAGTCACAAACATATCTATCATCTCCAAAACTTTCCTCTTGCTCTCTTTCTTTTTCTCATGAACACTTAATATAAGATCTACCCTCTTGGCAAATGTATAAGTACACAATACAGTTCTGTTAACTGTAGGCTTTATATAGTAGATATCTAAGATTTATTCATCTTTTATAACCTAAACTGTATCTTTGAGCTCCCTGTTGTCCTGACCTCCCAGCTCCCAGCAATCACTATCCTACTCTCTGATTCTGAGTTTGACTGTTTTAGATTCCTCATATAAGTTGTTGTTCACTCACTCAGTTGGGTCCAACTCTTTCCAACCCCATGGACTGCATCACACCAGGCTTCCCTGTCCTTCACCATCTCCCAGAACTTTTTCAAACTCATGTCCATTAAGATGGTGATGCCATCCAACCAACTCATCCTCTGTCATCCCCTTCTCCTCCTACCTTCAATCTTTCCCAGCATCAGGGTCTTTTCTAAGCAATCAACACTAGTAGTGCATGGCCAAAGTATTGGAGTTTCAGCATGAGTCCTTCCAGGTTCCCTTTCAAGGTGATTTTCTTTAGGATTCAGTTCACTTGCTCAGTCGTATCCTACTCTTTGCGACCCCATGAATTGCAGCACGCCAGGCCTCCCTGTCCATCACCAACTCCCGGAGTTCACACAGACTCACGTCCATCGAGTCCGTGATGCCATCCAGCCATCTTATCCTCGGTCGTCCCCTTCTCCTCCTGCCCCCAATCCCTCTCAGCATCAAAGTCTTTTCCAATGAGTCAACTCTTCGCATGATGTGGCCAAAGTACTGGAGTTTCAACTTTAGCATCATTGCTTCCAAAGAAATCCCAGGGTTGATCTCCTTCAGAATGGATTGGTTGCATCTGCTTGCAGTCCAAGGGACTCTCAAGAGTCTTTTCCAACACCACACTTCAAAAGCATCAATTCTTCGGCGCTCAGCCTTCTTCACAGTCCAACTCTCACATCCGTACATGACCACAGGATAAACCATAGCCTTGACTAGAAGGACATTAGTAGGCAAAGTAATGTCTCTGCTTTTGAATATACTATCTAGGTTGGTCATAACTTTTCTTCCAAGAAGTAAGCATCTTTTAATTTCATGGCTGCAATCACCATCTGCAGTGATTTTGGAGCCCCCCAAAATAAAGTCTGACACTGTTTCCCCTGTTTCCCCATCTATTTCCCATGAAGTCATGGAACCAGATGCCATGATCTTCATTTTCTGAATGTTGAGCTTTAAGCCAACTTTTTTGCTCTCCTCTTTCACTTTCATCAAGAGGCTTTTTAGTTCCTCTTCACTTTCTGCCATAAGGGTGGTGTCATCTGCATTTCTGAGGTTATTGATATTTCTCCTGGCAATCTTGATTCCAGCTTGTGTTTCTTCCAGTCCAGCGTTTCTCATGATGTACTCTGCATAGAAGTTAAATAAGCAGAGTGACAATATACAGCCTTAACGTCCTCCTTTTCCTATTTGGAATCAGTCTGTTGCTCCATGTCCAGTTCTAACTGTTGCTTCCTGACCTGCATACAGATTTCTCAAGAGGCATGTCAGGTGGTCTGGTATTCCCATCTCTTTCAGAATTTTCCACAATTTATTGTGAGCCACACAGTCAAAGGCTTTGACATAGTCAATAAAGCAGAAGCAGATATTTTTCTGGAACTCTCTTGCTTTTTCCATGATCCAGCGGATGTTGGCAATTTGATCTCTGGTTCCTCTGCCTTTTCTAAAACCAGCTTGAACACCAGGGAGTTCACGGTTCACATATTGCTGAAGTCTGGCTTGGAGAATTTTGAGCATTGCTTTACTAACATGTGAGATGAGTGCAATTGTGCAGTAGTTTGAGCATTCTTTGGCATTGCCTTTCTTTGGAACTGGAATGAAAACTGACCTTTTCCAGTCCTGTGGCCACTGCTGAGTTTTCCATATTTGCTGCGTATTGAGTGCAGCACTTTCACAGCATCATCTTTCAGGATTTGAAACAGCTCAACTGGAATTCCATCACCTCCACTAGCTTTGTTCGTAGTGATGCTTTTTAAGGCCCACTTGACTTAACATTCCAGGATGTCTGGCTCTAGATGAGTGATCACATCATCATGATTATCTGGGTTGTGAAGATCTTTTTTGTACCATTCTTCGGTGTATTCTTGCCACCCCTTCTTAATATCTTCTGCTTCTGTTAGGTCCAGACCATTTTTGTCCTTTATTGAGCCCATCTTTGCATGAAATGTTCCCTTGGTATCTCTAATTTTCTTGAAGAGATCTCTAGTCTTTCCCATTCTGTTCTTTTCCTCTATATCTTTGCATTGATTGCTGAAGAAGGCTTTCTTATCTCTTCCTGCTGGTTTGATCTCCCTGCTGTCCAAGGGACTCTCAAGAGTCTTCTCCAATACCACAGTTGAAAAGCATCAATTCTTTGGTTCTCAGACTTCTTTATGGTCCAGCTCTCACTACATGAGAGTTTTCTGTACATGACTACAGAGAAAACCATAGCTTTGACTAGATGAACCTTTGTTGGCAAAGTGATGTCTGAGGTTTTTAATAGGCTGTCTAGGTTGGAGATCAGTCCTGGGTGTTCTTTAGAAGGAATGATGCTAAAGCTGAAACTTCAGTACTTTGGCCACCTCATGTGAAGAGTTGACTCATTGTAAAAGACTCATGCTGGGACGGATTGGGGGCAGGAAGAGAAGGGGATGACAGAAGATGAGATGGCTGGATGGCATCACTGACTCAATGGACATGAGTTTGAGTGAACTCCAGGAGTTGGTGATGGACAGGGAGGCCTGGCATGCTGCAATTCATGGGGTCACAAAGAGTCAGACATGACTGAGTACTGAACTGAACTGAACTGAGGTAACTTTTCTTCCAAGGAGCAAGCATCTTTTAATTTCATGGCCACAGTCACCATCTGCAGTGATTTTGGAGCCCAAGAAAATAAAGTCTGTCACTCTTTCCATTGTTTCCCCATCTATTTCTATGAAGTGTTGGGACCAGATGCCATGATCTTAGTTTTCTGAATGTTGAGTTTTAAGCCAGCTTTTCCACTCTCCTCTTTCATTTTCATTGAGGCTCTTTAGTTCCTTGTTGTTTTCTACCATGATTTCTAATTATGAGTTTGAATATTTTATATTTCTCATATAAGTGGTATCACGCAGTATATGTCCTTCTGCAAGTGGCCCATTTCACTGTAGTATAATGTCCTTCACCTTCACTTATGTTGATGTAAATGACAAGATTTATTAAGACTGAATAATATTTCATTATACATATATATACTGAAGTCACTCAGTCGTGTCTGACTCTTTGTGATCCCATGGACTGTAGCCTACCAAGCTCCTCAGCCCATGGAATTTTCCAGACAAGAGTACTGGAGTGGGTTGCCATTTCCTTCTCCAGGGGATCTTCCCAACCCAGGGATCAAACCCGGGTCTCTTGCACTGCAGGCAGATGCTTTACCATCTGAGCCACCAGGGAAGCCCATATGTATGTATATACATAAACACTATATTTTCTTTATTCAGTTATATGTCCATAGATATTTAAGTTACTTCTATGTCTTTGCTATTGTGAATAGTGCCGTAGTGACTACAGGAGTGCATTTTTGAGATCTTGATTTAATGAGTTTGGAAATATACCCCAAAGTATTTTTTTCTGAATCATATGGCATATTTCTGAATCATATGGAGGTATGGGTCAGCAGTGGCCTGCTGAAGGGGTAGGGGCTCTGGGTGCAGCAGACCTAGGTTCAGCATAAGCCCTCTTGGAGGAAGTCACCATTAACCCTATAGTAGACCCACCAGAACTTACACAGGACTGGGAAACACACTCTTGGAGAGCACAAACAAAACCCTTGCATGCACCAGGACTGAGGAGAAACAAGCAGTGGCCCCACAAGAGACTGACCCAGACTTGTCTCTGAGTGTCCAGGAGTCTGCAGCAGAGGCGTGGGGCAGCAGTGGCCTGGTGCAGGGTCAGGGGCATTGAATGCAAGCAGTGTATACGCAGGACCATTTGAAGGAGGTCTCCATTATCTTCATTATCCCCACCATAGTTTTGCCGCAGGTCAAAAACAGAGAAGTAACACAACCCTGCCCATCAACAAAAAATGTACTGGCCATGGCCCCACCCATCAGAACAAGACCCAGTTTCCCCCTCAGTCAGTCTCTCCCATCAGGAAGCTGCCATAAACCTCTTATCCTTCTACATCAGAGGGCAGACAGAATGAAAACCACAATCACAGAAAACTAATTAAACTGATCACATGGATGACAGTCCTGTCTAAATCAATGAAACCATGAGCCAGGCCATGAAGGGCCACCCAAGATGGATGGGTCATGGTGGAGAGTTCTGAAAAAATGCGGTCCACTGGAGAGGGGAATGGCAAACCACTTCATTATTCTTGCCTTGAAAACCCCATGAACAGTATAACAAAGCAAAAAGATAAGGCACTGAAAGATGAACTCCCCAGGTTGGTAGGTGCCCAATATGCTATCGGAGATTAGTAGAGAAATAACTTCATTCCACAAGGAATGAAGAGACAGAGCCAAAGTCAAAACAACACCTAGTTGTGGATGTGACTGGTTATGGAAGTAAAGTCCAATGATGTAAAGAACAATATTGCGTAGGAACCTGGAATCTTGGGTCCATGAATCAAGATAAATTGGAAGTGGTCAAACAGGAGATGGCAAGAGTAAACGTCGACATTCTAGGAACCAGTGAACTAAAATGGATTGGAATGGGTGAATTTAACTCAGATGACCATTATATCTACTACTGTGGGCAAGAATCCCATAGAAGAAATGGAGTAGCCCTCATAGTCAACAAAAGAGTCTGAAATGCAGTATTAGTGTACAGTCTCAAAAATGACAGAATGATCTGTTCATTTCCAAGGTGAACTATTCAATATCACAGTAATCCAAGTCTATGCCCCAACCAGTAATGCTGAAGAAACTGAAGTTGAACGGTTCTATGAACTACTACAAGACCTTTTAGAACTAACACCTAAAAATGATGTCCTTTTCATAATAGGGGACTGGAATGCAAAAGTAGGAAGTCTAGAAATACCTGGAGTAATAGGCAATTTTGTCTTTGGAATACAGAATGAACCACAGCAAAGGCTAACAGAGTTTTTCCAAGAGAACACACTGGTCATAGCAAACACCTTCTTCCAACAACACAAGAGAAGACTACACACATGGACATCAGCAGATGGTCAATACCGAAATCAGATCGATTATAGTCTTTGCAGCCAAAGGTGGAGAAACTATATTCAGGCAGCAAAAACAAGACTGGTAGCTGAGTGTGCTCAAATCAGGAACCCTTATTGCCACATTCAGACCTAAACTGAAGAAAGTAGGGAGGACCACTAAACCATTCCGCTGTGATCTAAATCAGATCCCTTATGATTACAGAGTGGAAGTGACAAATAGATTCAAGAGATTAGATCTGTTAGACTGCCTGACAAACTATGGCCAGAGGTTCGTGACATTGTACAGGAGGCAGTGATTAAGACCACTCCAAGAAAAACAAATGCAAAAAGGCAAATGGTTTTCTGAGGAGGCCTTACAAATAGCTGAGAAAACAAGAGAAGTGAAAGGCAAAGGAGAAAAGGAAAGATATACCCATGTGAAAGCAGAATTCCAAAGAATAACAAGGAGAGATAAGAAAGACTTCCTCAGTGATCAGTGCAAAGTAATAGAGGAAAACAATAGAATGGGAAAGACTAGAGATCTCTTCAAGAAAATTAGTGATACCAAGGAACATTTTATGCAAGAATGGGCACAATAAAGGACAGAAAACATATGGACTAACAGAAGCAGAAGATATTAAGAAGAGGTGACAAACGTACACAGAACATCTATATAAAAAAGATCTTCATGACCCAGATAACCAGGATGGTGTGATTGCTCACCTAGAGCCAGACATCCTGGAATGTGAAGTCAAGCGGGCCTTAGGAAGCATCACTACCAACAAAGCTAGTGGAGGTGATGGAACTCCAGTGGAGCTATTGCAAATCCTAAAAGATGATGCTGTGAAAGTGCTGCACTCAATATGCCAGCAAATTTGGATAACAGCAGTGGCCACATGACTGGAAAAGGTCAGTTTTCATTCCAATCCTAAAGAAAGGCAATGCTAAAAAGTGTTCAGACTACCTCACAATCACACTCATCTCACACGCTAGCAAAGTGAAGTGAAGTTGCTCAGTCGTTTCTGACTCTGTGATCTCATGGTCTGTAGCCCACCAGGCTCCTCCATCCATGGAATTTTCTAGGCAAGAGTATTGGAGTAGGTTGCCATTTCCTTCTCCAGGTGATCTTCCTGACCCAGGGCTTAAACCCAGGACTTCCGCATTGCAGGCAGATGCTTTACCATCTGAGCCACCAGTAATGCTCAAAATCCTCCAAACCAGCCTTCAACAGTACGTGAACTGTTAACTTCCAGATGTTAAAGCTGGATTTAGAAAGGCAGAGGAACCAGAGATCAAAATTGCCAACATCTGTTGGATCATTGAAAAAACAAGACTTCCAGGGAAACATCTACTTCTGCCTTATTGAATATGCCAAAGCCTTTGACTGTATGGATCACAACAAACTGTGGAGAATTGTTCAAGAAATAGAAATACCAGACCACTTTGCCTGCCTCCTGAGAAATCTGGGCAGGTCAAGAAGCTACAGTTAGAAATGGACATGGAACAACAGACTGGTTCCAAATTGGGAGAGAAGTACATCAAGGCTATATATTGTCACCCTGCCTATTTAACTTATATGCAGAGTATATCATCCAAAATGCCAGGCTGGATGAAGCACAAGCTGGAATCAAGATTGCCGGGAGAAACATCAATAATCTCAAATATGCAGATGACACAATGCTATGGCCAAAATCAAAGAACTAAAGAGCCTCTTGATGAAAGTGAAAGAGGAGAGTGAAAAGCTGGCCTAAAACTCAACATTCAGAAAACTAAGATCATGGCATCCAGTCCCATAAATTCATGGCAAATAGATGGGGAAACAATGGGTACAGTGAGAGACTTTATTTTTTGTGGCTCCATAATTACTGCAGATGATGACTTCAGCCATGAAATTAAAAGACAGTTGTTCCTTGTAAAAAAAAAAAAATGTATGAACAACCTAGACAGCATATTAAAAAGCAGAGACATTACTTTGCCAACAAAGGTCCATCTAGTCAAAGCTATGGTTTTTCCAGTAGTCGTGTGTGGATATGGGAGTTGGACTATAAAGAAAATTGAGCGCCAAAGAATTGATGCTTTTGTACTGTATTGTTGGAGACGACTCTTGAGAATCCCTTTGACTGCAAGGAGATCAAACCAGTCAATCCTAACATAAACCAACCTTGAATATTCACTGGAAGGACTGATGCTGAAGCTGAAACTCTGATATTTTGGCCATCTGATGTGAAGAGCTGACTCATTTCAAAAGGCTTTGGTGGTGGGAAAGATTAAAGGTGAGAGGAGAAGGGGGACAGAGGATGACATGTTTGGATGGCATCACCAACTCGATGCACATGAGTTTGAGAAAACTCTGGGAATTGGTGATGGACAGGGAAGCCTGGCGTTCTGCAGTCCATGAGGTCACAAAAAATTGGACACTACTGAGTGACTGAACTCAACTGAACTGATGGTATTTCTTTTTTTGAAATAATCCTTTGCAATGTACGACCATAGTGGTCATACCATTACATTCTCACAATCAGTGTGCAAGTATTCCCTTTTCTCCATATCCTAGCCAACACATTTTTTTTTTTTTTTTTTGGTAATAGCTGTCTTAATAGGCTTGAGGTATTACTTCATTATGGTTTTTAATTGCATTTCCCTGAAATTGAGTAAGTTAAGAATTTTACTTTTCAATTTACATTAAGTTCTGTGTGATAGGCAGAATTCCAAGATGATTCCCAATGACACTTGCCTTCTTCAATTCTGCCCCCTGGAGTGTGTACAGAACTTATAATTATGATAAAATAATTCAAGGAGTTATTGGATGTTGATCCAATCAATGGGTTGATTATTAACTGAAAAAATGAATAATCTAGATAAAATTTAGTTTACTTATCAATGGGTATTGCTAGTCTAAAAGGAGATTATCCTTATTGACCTGACCTAATCACATGAATTCTTTACTTCTGGGTCCAAACTCAGATTCAAAATAATACATGTGTTCTATTGCTGGCCTTGAAGTAGCAAATGTTATATTGTGGAGAGGACATGGGGCAGGCAACAGTGAATAGTCTCTAGGAGTTGATGACAGCCTCTGGTTGCTGTCCACAGGGAATAGAATTCTGCCAACAGCTTTAATGAACTGGGGGAGAGAACTCCAAGCATTAGATTGAACTGTAGTCTCAGCCAAAATCTTGGAGAATTAACACATTCAGAATGATTTATGATACAAGCAACTTATGCAGCTCAATTCCAGAAAAATAAACGACCCAATCAAAAAATGGGCCAAAGAACTATAGACATTTCTCCAAAGAAGACATACGATGGCTAACAAACACATGAAAAGATGCTCAGCATTACTCATTATTAGAGAAATGCAAATCAAAACCACAATGAGGTACCACTTCACACCAGTCAGAATGGCTGTGATCCAAAAATCTGCAAGCAATAAATGCTGGAGAGGGTGTGGAGAAAAGGGAACCCTCCTACACTGTTGGTGGGAATGCAAACTAGTACAGCCACTATGGAGAACAGTGTGGAGATTCCTTAAAAAATTGCAAATAGAACTACCTTATGACCCAGCAATCCCACTGCTGGGCATACACACTGAGGAAACCAGAACTGAAAGAGACACATGTACCCCAATCTTCATCGCAGCACTGTTTATAATAGCCAGGACATGGAAACAACCTAGATGTCCATCAGCAGATGAGTGGATAAGAAAGTGGTGGTACATATACACAATGGAGTATTACTCAGCCATTAAAAAGAATTCATTTGAATCAGTTCTGATGAGATGGATGAAACTGAAGCCGATTATACAGAGTGAAGTAAGTCAGAAAGAAAAACACCAATACAGTATACTAATACATATATATGGAATTTAGAAAGATGGCAATGATGACCCTGTATGCAAGACAGCAAAAAAGACACAGATGTGTATAACAGACTTTTGGACTCAGAGAGAGAGGGTGGGATGATTTGGGAGAATGGCATTCTAACATGTATACTATCATGTAAGAATTGAATCGCCAGTCTATGTCTGATGCAGGATACAGCATGCTTGGGGCTGGTTCACGGGGATGACCCAGAGAGATGTTATGGGGAGGGAGGTGGGAGGGGGGTTCATGTTTGGGAATGCATGTAAGAATTAAAGATTTTAAAATTAAAAAAAATAATTAAAAAAATAAAATGCAATATGCAAACTAAAAAAAATGATTTATGAATATATTATGTCCCCCAAAATTGCATAATGCCACTAAAAGGAACAATTAGAGGAAACAATTTCAAAAGATTGAAAACTCTCATTGCTTAAAAAGAAAAAAAAAAAAAGACTGGAAAATAAGTATTTTTAATGTTTCCAGAAAGTAAGAGAAAAAGAGAGATGGAAAATACGAGAATGACCAAGGATTAACCCAAGAGGTCTAATACTCATTTAGCAATAGTCCTAGAAAGAGAAGGAGATTTTCAGCAGTTGAAAGAACCAAATCTTTAGGTTCAAAGAACTCACTGAAAATCCAGCACAATGAAGAAATAACAGACACCCAGAATTACCACTGAACTGCAGATTTAGAAGGAGTCTGAAGAGAAGGAAATTTGGATGAAAATATTCTAAAATTACTTCAGATTAAATAGAAAACACATACAAAGGAATGTGAATCAGATTAGACTCAACTCATCAGCAACTCCAGATTCTGTGGCGGGGAGGGGACAGATTGAATTTATGTTTTTTAAGCAAGTTCAGCGAGAGAAAATAACTTTCAATCTAATTTCCATAGATAGCTACAAGTATTAATCTGAAGGGATGTCTTCATTAATATATTTTAAAGAACAAAAGAAAGTTTACCTTCAGTATACTTTATTTTTTCCTTAGCAGTATACTTAGGAATGCACTCTAGCAAAAGAACTCTCTCTTAACCAAGAGGATAAAAACATAGCAACCATGAAAGATCTAATTTATTTCAGGATAGCAGTGGAGATTATGTGGAATAACTGTCCACAGACTGAGGGAACAAGCTACAAAGTCTAAGGGCTCTGACAGAGAGGTCTCCAGGGCAAAAAGTGGTCAGAAGACTACTAGAAGACATACCTAGAAGTTTTGTTTTATTTTTTTTACTTTTTATTTTATATTGGCATATAGCTGATCCACAATGTTGTATTGGTTTCAGGGATACAGCAAAGTGATTTCAGTTATACAGATACATATATCCATTCCTTTTCAAATTCTTTTCTCATTTAGGTTGTTACATAATTTAAGCACAGCTCCCTGTACTATACACAGGTCCTTGGTACAAAAGGGTACACACACCCCTGTATTTATTGCAGAGCTATTTACAATGCCAAAATAAGAAAGCAACCTAAATGTCCATCGACAAAAGAATGGATAAAGAAGATATACATATACATGAGGGAATATTACTCAACCATTAAAAAGAATTAAATAATGCCATTTGCAGCAACATGAATGGACCTAGAGATTTTCATACTGAGTGAAATAAGTCAGAGAAAGAGAAATATATGATATTTCTTATATATGGAATCTAAACTTATTTACAAAACAGAAACAGACTCACAGACTTAGAGAATGAACTTACAGTTATCAGCGGTGATGGTTGAAGGGTGGGGACAGTTAGAATTCGGGGATTGACATGTACACACTGCTATATTTAAAATGAGTGGAAATTTTCTTTTTAAATTAGGTATATAATAAAGAATTCCCAACCCAGGGATCAAACCCCATCTCTTGTGTCTCCTGCATTGGTAGGCAGATTCTTTACCACTACCCCACCTGGGAAGCCCCATATAATAAAGAAAAATAATGCAAGGGGGGAAAAAGAATTGGAAACTCTAGGGAAAAAAATTGCCTGCCCAAATTTGTAATCTAAATATTATATAAACTAAAATGATTTAAATAATGGAGATATTGTAAAAGTTCACTTGACCTTAATGCTAGAAGCATCCCTTTTAATTAAAGTATTCTAGAGCAGTGATCCCCAACGTTTTGACACCAGGGACCAGTTTTGTGGAAGACAATCTTTCCACAAATGGGGTTGGGATGATTGTTTTGGAGTGATACCAGCACATTATATTTATTGTACATTTTATTTCTATTATTACTACATCACCTCCAACTCAGATCATCAGGCATTAAATCCTTGGGGTTGGGGACCCCTGTTCTAGAGTTTGCAGTATCTTAAAGAAAAACTTCAATATGACAGGCCTGCTTATTAAGCAATATTTATATCTTCAGAACATAGGTATAACAATAGAAATATTCTCTGGCATTATCAACTTTTATTGAGCCTGTGAATAAAACCACAGGTACCATTTCAAGTCATAGAATTGAATGTAACTATTAACAATCCTGACAATGTAAAAGGTTAACTGGCCAAAGACGGAATTTAGGAGATGATGAGAAGAATGGTTGAGTGCAAGAGAGAATTTAAGGCAAGTCAAGTCTTTAATATGTACATTTTACAAAATAGCAAGCTAAAAGATATTGTCAAAAATGTCAGGTTGAAAAGTCTAAGTTTAACATCTATCTTATTTTAAAATTTTAAGGCACTGTCAAATAGGAGAACAAGAAAAGAGAAAAGGGTAATGCAAGAAAAATAAGCCCATCTTTCAGTAATGAGGAATTAACAGATACTGCCTCAAGGAATAGAGAAGGTGATGGCACCCCACCTCAGTACTCTTGCCTGGAAAATACCATGGATGGAGGAACCTGGTGGGCTGCAGTCCATGGGGTAGCTAAGAGTCAGACACAACTGAGCGACTTCACTTTCACTTTTCACTTTCATGCATTGAAGGAAATGGCAACCCACTCCATTGTTCTTGCCTGGAGAATCCCAGGGACAGAGGAGCCTGGTGGGCTGCCATCTATGGGGTCGCACAGAGTCGGACACGACTGAAGTGACTTAGCAGCAGCAGCAGCAGCCTCACGAAATAGGGTTGTACACAGGTTAACTAAAGTTGCTGAACTCATTGTAGGACTAAAGCCTGAAGAATCAGATTTCTGGGGGAGAGGTGTCAGGAAGCTGTTTATCTGAGATTCTTCCATATTTGTTTTTTCAAAAGTTTGGGTGACTTTGGTATGCTGTTGCTACTGCATTATTTTAAATTAAATTGTATTGGACCATCAGTAGAAAAAAATTAAAAACAAACTGTGAAATATATAGCCAAATACTATAAATACTGGCATATCTGTACATATTTTTTAAAATAACATATATTTAATAGTTTTCTTTAACAGCTGTATTGAGATTTGATATAGTGTAAGCTTAAGGAATACACCATTATTTAATATATGTATACACTGCAAAATGATTACCACAATAATGTTAATAATCCACATCTCCTCACATAATTATCATTTTTTGTCAATGGTGATAACATTTAAGATCTACTCTTTTTCAAGCACTGTAGAACTGTACTGCTACTTACAGTCACTGTGCCATAATTTGATACCAGAACTCAGTCATTTTATAGCTAGCAGTTTGGAGTCTCTGGCTAAGTTTTCCCCATGCTCCGCAACCCTTAACCCTGGCAACCACCTTCTACTCTCTATGTGTCTAGCGTTTTTAAATTCCACATGTAAGTGAAAACATACAGTGTTTGTGTTCCTCTGTCTGGCTTATTTCACTTATTATCAGTATAATGGTCTCTAGGTTCATTCATGATATCACACAAAGCAGAATTCTCTTTTTCTGGCTAAATAATGTTCCATCATATGTATATACACATCAAACATTTTGTAATTCATTCATTACCAGTGGACATCTAAATTATTTTCATGTCTTGACTGTTGTAAATATTATGCCAGTGAACATGGGGGTGCAGTTATCCCTTTTAGATAGTAATTCCATTTCCTTTGGATATATACCCAGGAGTAGAATGGCTGGATCATGTGGTACTTCCATTTTCAATTTTTTTTTTGAGGAACCTCCATAATGTTTTGCATAGCAGCTGTACCAATATACACTCCAACCAATGGTACACTGGGATTCTCCTTTCTCTGCAGCCTTGCCAACACTTGTGTCTGTTACCTTTTCTGTAATGGACAATCTGATAGGTGTGAGGTGATATCTCATTGTGGTATTTATTTGCATTTCTCTGATAGTGACATTGAGAATCTTTTTGTGTGTCTATTGGTCATTTGAGGTCTTGGGGAAAATCTTTTCAGATACTCTGCCCATTTTTAGCCAGTATTGTTTTTGTTGTGCTTTTGTGTTTTTGCTATGGAGGTGTATTAACACTGTATCAGATAGATGGTTTGACAACATTTTCTCCCATTCTGTAGGATGTCTTTTCACTTTGTTGTCATTTTTTCCCCTTTTATTGTGTAGAAGTTTTTTAGTATTATGTAATCAAGATTGCCAGGAGAAATATTGATAACCTCAGATATGCAGATGACAACACCCTTATGGCAGAAAGTGAAGAGGAACTAAAAAGCCTCTTGATGAAAGTGAAAGTGCAGAATGAAAAAGTTGGCTTAAAGCTCAACATTCAGAAACGAAGATCATGGCATCTGGTCCCATCACTTCATGGGAAATAGATGGGGAAACAGTGGAAATAGTGTCAAACTTTATTTTTTGGGGCTCCAAAATCACTGCAGATGGTGACTGCAGCCGTGAAATTAAAAGATGCTTGCTCCTTGGAAGGAAAGTTATGACCAAACTAGATAGCATATTTAAGAAGCAGAGACATTACTTTGTCAACAAAGGTCCTTCTAGTCAAGGCTATGGTTTTTCCAGTGGTCATGTATGGGTGTGAGAGTTGGACTGTGAAGAAAGCTGAATGCTGGAGAATTGATGCTTTTGAACTGTGGTGTTGGAGAAGACTCTTCAGAGTCCCTTGGACTGTAAGGAGATCCAACCAGTCCATTCTAAAGGAGATCAGCCCTGGGATTTCTTTGGAGGAAATGATGCTGGAGCTGAAACTCCAGTACTTTGGCCACCTCATGTGAAGAGTTGACTAATTGGGGGTAGGAGGAGAAGGGGACAACAGAGGATGAGATGGCTGAATGGTATCACTGACTCGATGGACATGAGTCTGAGTGAACTCCGGGAGTTGTGATGGACAGGGAGGCCTGGTGTGCTGTGATTCATGGGGTCACAAAGAGTTGGATACGACTGAGCGACTGAACTGAACTGAACCCCCCATGGGGATTTTTGCTTTTGTTGCTTATGCTTTTGGTGTTATATTAAAAACAAAACAAACAAAAAAAAACTGTGCAAGAAACAATCACAAGGGGCTTTCCTATTTTTACAGTTTTTGTTATGTTTCAGTCTTTAATCCATTTTTAATTAATTTGTGTGAGTGTTGTTAGATAAGGGTCTGATTTAATTATTTTATTAGTAAATACTAAATTTTCTCCAAAATCACTGCAGATGGTGATTGCAGCCATGAAATTAAAAGACGCTTACTCCTTGGAAGAAAAGTTATGACCAACTTAGAGAGCATATACAAAAGCAGAGACATTACTTTGCCAACTAAGGTCCATCTAGTCAAGAGTATGGTTTTTCCTGTGGTCATGTATGGATGTGAGAGTTGGACTGTGATGATGGCTGAGCGCCAAAGAATTAATGCTTTTGATCTGTGGTGTTGGAGAAGACTCTTGAGAGTCCCTTGGACTGCAAGGAGATACAACCAGTCCATTCTGAAGAAGATCAGCCCTGGGATTTCTTTGGAAAAAATGATACTAAAGCTGAAACTCCAGTACTTTGGCCACCTCATGTGAAGAGTTGACTCATTGGAAAAGACTGATGCTGGGAGGAATTGGGGGCAGGAGGAGAAGGGGATGACAGAGGATGAGATGGCTGGATGGCATCACTGACTCGATGGACGTGAGTCTGAGTGAATTCCAGGAGTTGGTGATGGACAGGGAGGCCTGGCGTGCTGCGATTCATGGGGTCAGACACGACTGAGCGACTGAACTGAACTGAACTAAATTTTCTAAACACCAGTTATCTGAGGTTTTTTTTTTTTTTTTCCCCAATTAAGTATTCTTAGCTCACTTGTCAAATATTAGTTGATCATATATTTATAGTTTTGTTCGTGGCTTCCAGTTCTGTTCCACTGATCTCTTTGTCTGTTTTTATGCCAATACTATACTGTATTGATTGCTATAGCTTAGTAATAATGTTTGAAATCAGGATGTGTGATGATTCTAGTTCTGTTATTCTTTTTCAAAATTGCTTTAGCTATTCAGAGTCATTTGTGCTTCCGTAAGAATTTTAGATTTTGTTTTAAATTTCTTTGAAAAATGCCATTGGAATTTTGATAAGATTGGAATGAACCTATAAGTGACTTTGGATAGTAAAATTTTAGCAATGTTAATTCTTCTGATTCATGCACATATGTTATATTTTCAACTTCTTTCATCAATATCTTGTAATTTTCAGTCTATAGATATTTAACCTCCTTGGTTAAATTTATTCCTAAGTATTTTATTATTTTGTCCTTTACTCAAGGCTTTGGTTTTTCCAGTAGTTATGTATGGATGTGAGAGCTGGACTATAAAGAAAGCTGAATGCCAAAGAATTGATACTTTTGAACTGTGGTGTTGGAGAAGACTCTTGAGAGTCCCTTGGACTGCAAGGAGATCCAACCAGTCCATCCTAAAGGAAATCAGTCCTGAATATGCATTGGAAGGACTGATGTTGAAGCTGAAACTCCAATATTTTGATCACCTGATGTGAAGAACTGATTCATTTGAAAAGACCCTGATGCTGGGGAAGATTGAAGGCGGGAGGAAAAGGGGACAACAGAGAATGAGATAGATGGATGGCATCACCAACTCAATGGATATGAGTCTGAGTAAACTCTGGAAGTTGGTGATGGACAGTGAAGACTGGCGTGCTGCAGTCCATGGGGTTGCAAAGAGTTAGATATGACTGAGTGCCTGAAATGAACTGAACTGAATGCTATTGTAAATGGGAATGCTTTTTCTTATTTCTTTAATATAATTTTCTAAGTGTATGGAAGCACAACTGATTTGTGTATGTTGATTTTGTAGATAAAGGTTTTATATGTCAGTAATTATATTGTTAGCCCTAGTAGGTTACAGGACTGACACACATTTAAGCTAAGCAGATAAACTCACATATAATGAGATATCAGATTTTAAAATAATTAAAAGAATTTTCTATTTAGTTAATCTAGTTTCTCCTCCAGAATGGTCTTTAAATTAACTTCCAAATTTCAAATAAATCATAACTTATATAACCAAGTAACTTCCAATACAGTAAATAATTTTTCTGAGCGTGATTAATAAAATTGACTATCTGCCTTACTGAGCTTGAATAAGGGAAAATGAACAATGAGATAGAAAGGACCCAGCAATACTAATGAGATGAGACTATTCAGAACAGTTCTAAGTCTCAAACTCAACCATATGTAAATTGCTTGTGAAGAATAAATGGATATTTGTTCTCTCACTTTAATAATGGTTTCCACTTCCACCATAGAAATTTTCTTTTTTCTTAACCAATATACTTTCAGCAAAATTACATTTATCAGGTACCATTTATTGAAAACACTGTTCTATATTCAAGAGAGTATCAGTATGTATTGAAAAAGAAGATATATGTAGATGGCTATGCATTTGAATGACCTTTTAAAACCTGACATCCTTGTGTAGAGGAGATAACACTTAATAAAGTCAAAGTCATCGTTTAACTTTAAAAAATCAGAATGTCATGGCATTGAAGGATTTGAAATAAAGACTGAATTGCCTAGTACTGTGGAAATTTCAACCTGACTCTGATTTTAAAGCTTTAGAAAAAAATCAAAAGGCAGTTTGGGTGTATAACTCCTTGCTTTTTTATAAATATGTATTGCTTAAAGAAATTATCATTTTTACTATTAGTAAAGATGACAGGTTCTTTTGAAATCCTGCTTTATTCAATATGATTCAATGCCTTTCTTTATGCTATTCAGAAATGAAGTTTAATGTTTTAAAGTTTAGTGTTTCTCTTATTTTTAATAATTAATGGAGATTAAGATTAAATTTGAGTCTTTTTTCAATGTGATCTTATCTGAAGTGTCATTCAAGTAATGGAATTGGAACTCCTGAAATTGTACTTGCAGTTTCAGATCAAATGATCCTCTGACATTATCCCTGTAAACAAAGAAGTAGACAGACACAATCCTAAACCACTTTCTCCAGATGATCTTTCTTCTTATCTGGTATAAAGTGTTTCCCTTTGTTCTAGTAATTGAGATCTTAATTTATGCATATTTGCCTAAACCCTTCCCTTGAACTTCAGTTCAAGTGAATGAGTTATTTTTTGTTCCTAGTTATTGGTTTATTTGTTGACCAATGTATCAGATTTTTTATCAGAGTTTTGCCAAGAGAACACACTGGTCATAGCAAACACCCTCTTCCAAAAACACAAGAGAAGACTCTACACATGCACATCAGCAGATGTCAACACCAAAATCAGATTGATTATAATCTTTGCAGCCAAAGATGTAGAAGCTCTATAGTAAAGTAAAGTAAATGTCGCTCAGTCGTGTCCTACTCTTTGCAACCCCATGGACTGTAGCCTACCAGGTTCCTCCGTCCATGGGATTTTCCAGGCAAGGATACTGGAGTGGGTTGCCATTTCCTTCTCCAGGAGATCTTCCCAACCCAGGGATCGAACCCAGGTCTCCCGCATTGTAGGCAGATGCTTTACCATCTGAGCCAATGGGGAAGCTCTATATAGTCAGCTAAAACAAGAATAGGAGCTGACTGTGGCACAGATCATGAACTCCTTATTGCAAAATTCAGACTTAAATTGAAGAGAGTAGGGAAAACCACTTGACCATTCCAATGTGACCTAAACCAAATCCCTTATGATTATACAGTGGATGTGACAAATAGATTCAAGAGATTAGATCTGATAGACAGAGTGGCTCAAGAACTATGGCATGAGGTTCGTGACATTGTATAGGAGGCAGTGATCAAGACCATGCCCAAGAAAAACAAATGCAAAAAGGCAAAATGGTTTTCTGAGGAGGCCTTACAAATAGCTGAGAAAACAAGAGAAGTGAAAGGCAAAGAAGAAAAGGAGAGATATACCCATGTGAATTCAGAATTCCAAATAACAAGGAGAGATAAGAAAAGACTTCCTCAGTGATCAATGCAAAGAAATAGAGGAAAACAATAGAATGGGAAAGACTAGAGATCTCTTCAAGAAAATTAGTGATACCAAGGGAGGATCTCATGCAAGGATGGGCACAATAAAGGACAGAAAAGATATGGACCTAGCAGAAGCAGAAGATACTAGGAAGAAGTGACAAGAGTACACTCACCTAGAGCCAGACATCCTGGAATGCAAAGGCAAGTGGGCCTTAGGAAGCATCAGTATGAATAAAGCTAGCGGAGGTGATGGAATTCCAGTGGAAATATTTCAAATCCTAAAAGATGATGCTATGGAATTGTTACACTCAAAATGTCATCAAATTTGGAAAACTCAGCAGTAGCCACAGGACTGTAACAGGTCAGTTTTTATTCCAATCCCAAAGACAATGCCAAAGAATGTTCAAACTACTGCATAATTGCATTCATCTCACACACTAGCAAAGTAGTGCTCAAAATTCCAAAGCCAGGCTTCAACAATATGTGAACCGTGAACTTCCAGATGCTCAAGCTGGATTTAGAAAAAGCAGAGGAACCAAAGATCAAATTGCCAGCATCTCTTAGATCATTGAAAAAGCAACAGTTGCAGAAAAACCTCTACTTCTACTTTATTGACTACGCCAAAGCCTTTGACTGTCTGTATCACAACAAAGTGTGAGATGGGAACACCAGACCATCTTATCTGCCTCCTGAGAAATCTGTATGCAGTTCAAGAAGCAACAGTTAGAACTGGATATGGAACAACAGACTGGTTCCAAATAGGGAAAGGAGAATGTCAAGGTTGTATATTGTCACCCTGCTTGTCTAACTTATATGCAGAGTATATCATGTGAAATGCCAAGCTGGATAAAATACAGGCTGGAATCAAGATTGCTAGGAGAAATATCAATACACAGATACACAGATAACATCACTTTTATGTCAGAAAGTGAAGAAGAACTAAAGAACCTCTTTTTGAAAGTGAAAGAGGAGAGCAAAAAAGCTGGCTTAAAACTCAACATTCAGAAAACAAAGATCATGGCATCCAGTCTCATCATTTCATGCCAAATAGATGGGGAAACAATGGAAACAGTGACAGACTATTATCTTGGGCTCCAAAATCACTGCAGATGGTGATTGCAGCCATGAAATTAAAAGACGTTTGCCCCTTGAAAGAAAAGCTGTGACCAACATAGATAGCACATTAAAAAGCAGAGACATTACTTTGCCAACAAAGATCCAACTAGTCAAAGCTATGGTTTTTCCAGTGGTCATGTATGGATGTGAGCGTTGGACTATAAAGAAAGTTGAGAGCCAAAGAATTGATCCTTTCGTACTGTGTTGTTAGAAAAGACTCTCGATAGTCCCTTGGACTGCAAGGAGATCCAGCCAATCAATCCTAAAGGAAATCAGTCCTGAATATCCATTGGAAGGACTGATGCTGAAGCTAAAACTCCAATACATTGACCACCTGATGCAAAGAACTACCTCTTTGGAAAAGACATTGATGCTGGGAAAGATTGAAAACAGAAGGAAAAGAGGATGACAGAGGATGAGATGGTTGGATGGCATCACTGACTCGATGGACGTGAGTTTGAGCAAGCTCCAGAAGTTGGTGATGGACAAGGAAGCCTGGCATGCTGCAGTCCATGGGATCACAAAGAATCAGGCATGACTGTGCGACTGAAGGGAACTGAACTGAACTTCCCTTGAACCTCAGTTCACATGAATGAGTTACTTTTTGTTCCTAGTCGTAGTCATCGGTTTATTTGTTGGCAAATTTATCGGGTTTTATACACCTATTGTATTTCTAGCTACATGCTGCTTTGTTAGTCTATCATGAGGAACAACAATTGTAAGTTTAACAAACTTAAAGCCTAATGGGAGAGTGAAGTAGTCTTATTTGACTGCTGAACACAGTGTCCCAGTTCTGTTCCCAGAACCTAGTCTTTCTAATACTGCTGGGACTGGAGTCTTAGAACCTCCATCCCATACAACTGGATTTCAACAGTTTTCTGTTGAACTTGACTTGCCATTTACTTGCACCTTGGGCTGTTATATGCTATTGGGCCCTGTGTTGGTCACAGATGTAGACACTATCCGTATTTCTGTTTTCTTTGATGCGGTAGTTCCTACTGTCTCTGTCTTACTGATAAACAATTAAACCAGCTTCCATCAGATTCTCATCTCTTGCTTTCCCTCCTTTCTCCCTGTTTTTGCCTTAACTCAGACTCTTTATCACTTGCCTAGATAAAATTTCCTTCTAGGTAGTCTTTATGTCTCATTTCTTCCACTCCAGTGCATAATCTTTTTGTTATATTTTTTAAAAAATTAGTACAACTTGCATCAAATTGCACAAATCCTAAGTGTATAGTACTGTGAATTATGTTTTTTAATTTATTTTATTGAAGGATAGTTGATTGACAATATTGTGCTAATTTCTACTGTAAAGCAAAATGACTCAGTTATACATATATATACATTGTTTTTCATATTCTTTTTCATTATGGTTTATCACAAGATATTGAATACAATTCCCTGTGATATACAGTAGGGCCTTGTTTATCCATTTGATTGTTATAAGGTGAACATACTCCAGAAACCACTACTCAGGTCTAAGACAGGAACACTATCACCATCTTGGAAGCAACCCACAAGCCCTCTCCCAGTCACTTTCTGCTTCCTCATCCTCTGTGTTAACCATTATCCTAACATTATCCCTCAGCCTTTTAGGGTTCACAGAAAACTGGCAGCTTCAGATTTCCCCCAGGACCCACAGATCCCCCAAAACCAAGTTCCTCTGCCAGATCTGCTGTTCTTGGGCCTTTTCAGGAGATGTTCCCTCTCATGGTGGAGGAATTGCTTAAGGTGTCTCCTAAGGTAGCTCTTCAGTGACTTCACTCTCATCTGAGCCCATGGCCCTCTCCCTCCTAAAACACTGCACCTTAGCTTGGCCTGTTATTGAACAGCAAACAAACAGAGGTGCACAGGATGTGGTCTGCACCCCGCTTCTGTGTTCTGCTTCAATCTGAGAGATTTGTATCTTTTCTTTAACATCATAGTTCATTCAGTGCACTGGGGGCTCCCCCGACAGCTCCATTGGT